>NC_136736.1:35712500-35831294 GCF_936440315.1 Barbus barbus | reverse complement strand
TAACCCTAACCCTAACCCTAACCCTAACCCTAACCCTAACCCTAACCCTAACCCTAACCCTAACCCTAACCCTAACCCTAACCCTAACCCTAACCCTAACCCTAACCCTAACCCTAACCCTAACCCTAACCCTAACCCTAACCCTAACCCTAACCCTAACCCTAACCCTAACCCTAACCCTAACCCTAACCCTAACCCTAACCCTAACCCTAACCCTAACCCTAACCCTAACCCTAACCTAACCCTAACCCTAACCCTAACCCTAACCCTAACCCTAACCCTAACCCTAACCCTAACCCTAACCCTAACCCTAACCCTAACCCTAACCCTAATCTAACCCTAACCCTAACCTAACCCTAACCCTAACCCTAACCCTAACCCTAACCCTAACCCTAACCCTAACCCTAACCCTAACCCTAACCCTAACCTAACCCTAACCCTAACCCTAACCCTAACCCTAACCCTAACCCTAACCCTAACCCTAACCCTAACAACCCCACCATCCCTAAACCTACCCTTTCCACCCCTCAGACACACTAAAACCTACCCATTTCACCCCTTATGGACACAACCCCACCATCCCTAAACCTACCCTTTCCACCCCTAATAAATTACATTGAGAAGTATCATCCATAAGTATTAATAAATACCTAAAAACTAACCCTCAGCGGAAATGTCTGATTAATAAATAACACCTATATAAACCTTCATAAATAACACTTATAATTAAAAATAATACTCGTTAAAACATTTAAAAATCTCACGGTCTGTGGTACAATAGAAAGACCAAATATATTGGTGGTGGGTGATGGGCCTAGGCCGTGGGGGCGGGCCTCGGCGAGGCGGGAGAGCGGCCAGAAGGAGTATGAAGGACTGTGCATCACCAGAGCTGGACGCTGCTTCAGCTCTTGGATTCTTTCTAATCCTAACCTAACCCTAACCCTAAATTGGACTCTCTCTACCCCAGAGGCCTCAACGAAGCGTAACCTTACTGTCCATCTTTCTATTTTAATCATTTTTATGGTTATTTTTCTTCTAAGTCTGGTTTTTCCTTTTTTTTCTTTTGGTCAGTGTGTTGGAGACCTTAGGGTCTGTGTCTCTTATCTTTAAAATCACACAATAATGATAAGAATTCTTATGGAGTTCAGGTGTGTCTGCTGGCATGACCCAGCAGGCCCCAAGTAACACCCTGATTATTAATCGTGTACCCATTCTCCTCCTAAACCTCAAGTCCCAAAATTTTATGCATGTAACCCGTCACACCTGACACCTAAAGACACCCTATTTTATGGTGTACACCCCCATACACCTAACACCTAAAGCCACTGGAATTGACGAAACTTATCATCCCAAATCTTACACCTAGATTTAGTGGACCTAATGGATTCACCCACCCCAAACCTGACACCTAGAGTTGGTAGACCTAATGAATTCACCCACCTCAAACCTGACACCTAGAGTTGGTAGACCTAATGAATTCACCCACCTCAAACCTTACACCTAGAGATGGTAGACCTAATGAATTCACCCACCTCAAACCTTACACCTAGAGATGGTAGACCTTGGGCGAATACCCCTGGCAGGAGAACACCTGATTGGGGTGCACCTGGTTGGCGTGCACCTTGATTTTGCAGCCCTTGGATGGTGGGCCCTCGGCGTCCCAGCCCTGACACGGTGAACCCTTGGTGTTGTGGCCCTGTTTTGCTAATTACATTGATTTTGTACATTTAATTAACTCAAGAAAAAGTATTCTGTTTAGTAACAACAATTTCAGTCTTTAAAATATAATACAGGGGTCAAAAGGTCATGGGGTAGATAGAGATGCACAATATAACGTTTTACCACTTGATGGACATGTGGGGACTTGTGAGAGTTAATAGAATATATTACTTAATCATGATTGCTTAAATTGCACTAATAAATATATTACTGATTTTTTATCATGATGGTTTTAAATACATAAATATACATATACACAATATTAAAACAACATCAGACCAATAAATATACACCTGTTTGGAGGAGATACAGGACACAGACTCTATGAGACAACATTTAGAACAATGGGAACAAATAAAACATGTGGAGGTGCTGTTGGAGGGGGTTCCTTTTTTGGAGTTGGGACTGAAGCGGGCCTTTGAAATGTGTGCCAGTGCCTAACCGAGATCAGACCTGTTCTGATTTCTGGATTCTTAGATACCTAACCCTAACCCTAACCCTAAATCGTGTTTCAGATGGACATTTTCATAAATCATGTATTTCACATTGGAAATTGTTTTAAAAAATCATGTATTTCAGAAGGAAATAATTTTCAAAAATCATGTGTTTCAGATGGACATTTTCATAAATCATGTATTGGAGCAAAACCCGGACCGGATTCTCAGGACGACCGGATTCTGCGGAATCCTGGATTGGAGCAAAACCCGGACCGGATTCTCAAGTCCACCGGATTCTGCGGTATCCTGGATTGGAGCAAAACCCGGACCGGATTCCGAGGATGAACGGATTCTGCGGTATCCTGGATTGGAGCAAAACCCGGACCGGATTCTCAGGACGACCGGATTCTGCGGTATCCTGGATTGGAGCAAAACCCGGACCGGATTCTCAGGACAACCGGATTCTGCGGTATCCTGCATTGGAGCAAAACCCGGACCGGATTCTCAGGTCGACCGGATTCTGCGGTATCCTGGATTGGAGTAAAACCCGGACCGGATTCCGAGAAAAAACCGGATTCTGCGGTCTCCTGGATTGGAGCAAAACCCGGACCGGATTCTCAAGTCCACCGGATTCTGCGGTATCCTGGATTGGAGCAAAACCCGGACCGGATTCCGAGGATGAACGGATTCTGCGGTATCCTGGATTGGAGCAAAACCCGGACCGGATTCTCAGGACGACCGGATTCTGCGGTATCCTGGATTGGAGCAAAACCCGGACCGGATTCTCAGGACGACCGGATTCTGCGGTATCCTGGATTGGAGCAAAACCCAGACCGGATTCTCAGGTCGACCGGATTCTGCGGTATCCTGGATTGGAGTAAAACCCGGACCGGATTCCGAGGAAAACCGGATTCTGCGGTCTCCTGGATTGGAGCAAAACCCGGACCGGATTCCGAGGACAAACGGATTCTGCGGTATCCTGGATTGGAGCAAAACCCGGACTGGATTCTCAGGACGACCGGATTCTGCGGTATCCTGGATTGGAGCAAAACCCGGACCGGATTCTGAGGGTGACCGGAATTGGACTTTTTTTTTTTTTTTTTAAGCTCTAACCCTGTTTCAGATAGACATTTTCATAAATCGTTGTCATAAACCATATATTTCAGATGGAAATTGTTTTCAAAAATCATGTGTCTCAGATGGACATTTTCATGAATCATGTATTTCAGATGGAATTTTTTTTTTAAATCAAGTGTTTTAGATTGACATTTTCATAAATCATGTATTTCAGATGGAATTTTTTTTTAAATCGTGTTTCAGATGGACATTTTCATAAATCATGTATTTCACATTGGAAATTGTTTTAAAAAATCATGTATTTCAGAAGGAAATAATTTTCAAAAATCATGTGTTTCAGATGGACATTTTCATAAATCATGTATTGGAGCAAAACCCGGACCGGATTCTCAGGACGACCGGATTCTGCGGAATCCTGGATTGGAGCAAAACCCGGACCGGATTCTCAAGTCCACCGGATTCTGCGGTATCCTGGATTGGAGCAAAACCCGGACCGGATTCCGAGGATGAACGGATTCTGCGGTATCCTGGATTGGAGCAAAACCCGGACCGGATTCTCAGGACGACCGGATTCTGCGGTATCCTGGATTGGAGCAAAACCCGGACCGGATTCTCAGGACGACCGGATTCTGCGGTATCCTGGATTGGAGCAAAACCCGGACCGGATTCTCAGGTCGACCGGATTCTGCGGTATCCTGGATTGGAGTAAAACCCGGACCGGATTCCGAGGAAAACCGGATTCTGCGGTCTCCTGGATTGGAGCAAAACCCGGACCGGATTCCGAGGACAAACGGATTCTGCGGTATCCTGGATTGGAGCAAAACCCGGACTGGATTCTCAGGACGACCGGATTCTGCGGTATCCTGGATTGGAGCAAAACCCGGACCGGATTCTGAGGGTGACCGGAATTGGACTTTTTTTTTTTTTTTTTAAGCTCTAACCCTGTTTCAGATGGACATTTTCATAAATCGTTGTCATAAACCATATATTTCAGATGGAAATTGTTTTCAAAAATCATGTGTCTCAGATGGACATTTTCATGAATCATGTATTTCAGATGGAATTTTTTTTTTAAATCAAGTGTTTTAGATTGACATTTTCATAAATCATGTATTTCAGATGGAATTTTTTTTTAAATCGTGTTTCAGATGGACATTTTCATAAATCATGTATTTCACATTGGAAATTGTTTTAAAAAATCATGTATTTCAGAAGGAAATAATTTTCAAAAATCATGTGTTTCAGATGGACATTTTCATAAATCATGTATTGGAGCAAAACCCGGACCGGATTCTCAGGACGACCGGATTCTGCGGAATCCTGGATTGGAGCAAAACCCGGACCGGATTCTCAAGTCCACCGGATTCTGCGGTATCCTGGATTGGAGCAAAACCCGGACCGGATTCCGAGGATGAACGGATTCTGCGGTATCCTGGATTGGAGCAAAACCCGGACCGGATTCTCAGGACGACCGGATTCTGCGGTATCCTGGATTGGAGCAAAACCCGGACCGGATTCTCAGGACGACCGGATTCTGCGGTATCCTGGATTGGAGCAAAACCCGGACCGGATTCTCAGGTCGACCGGATTCTGCGGTATCCTGGATTGGAGTAAAACCCGGACCGGATTCCCAGGAAAACCGGATTCTGCGGTCTCCTGGATTGGAGCAAAACCCGGACCGGATTCCGAGGACAAACGGATTCTGCGGTATCCTGGATTGGAGCAAAACCCGGACTGGATTCTCAGGACGACCGGATTCTGCGGTATCCTGGATTGGAGCAAAACCCGGACCGGATTCTGAGGGTGACCGGAATTGGACTTTTTTTTTTTTTTTTTTTTTTTTTAAGATCTAACCCTGTTTCAGATGGACATTTTCATAAATCGTTGTCATAAACCATATATTTCAGATGGAAATTGTTTTCAAAAATCATGTGTCTCAGATGGACATTTTCATGAATCATGTATTTCAGATGGAATTTTTTTTTTTAAATCAAGTGTTTTAGATTGACATTTTCATAAATCATGTATTTCAGATGGAATTTTTTTTTAAATCGTGTTTCAGATGGACATTTTCATAAATCATGTATTTCACATTGGAAATTGTTTTAAAAAATCATGTATTTCAGAAGGAAATAATTTTCAAAAATCATGTGTTTCAGATGGACATTTTCATAAATCATGTATTGGAGCAAAACCCTGACCGGATTCTCAGGACGACCGGATTCTGCGGAATCCTGGATTGGAGCAAAACCCGGACCGGATTCTCAAGTCCACCGGATTCTGCGGTATCCTGGATTGGAGCAAAACCCGGACCGGATTCCGAGGATGAACGGATTCTGCGGTATCCTGGATTGGAGCAAAACCCGGACCGGATTCTCAGGACGACCGGATTCTGCGGTATCCTGGATTGGAGCAAAACCCGGACCGGATTCTCAGGACGACCGGATTCTGCGGTATCCTGGATTGGAGCAAAACCCGGACCGGATTCTCAGGTCGACCGGATTCTGCGGTATCCTGGATTGGAGTAAAACCCGGACCGGATTCTGAGGAAAACCGGATTCTGCGGTCTCCTGGATTGGAGCAAAACCCGGACCGGATTCCGAGGACAAACGGATTCTGCGGTATCCTGGATTGGAGCAAAACCCGGACTGGATTCTCAGGACGACCGGATTCTGCGGTATCCTGGATTGGAGCAAAACCCGGACCGGATTCTGAGGGTGACCGGAATTGGACTTTTTTTTTTTTTTTTTAAGCTCTAACCCTGTTTCAGATGGACATTTTCATAAATCGTTGTCATAAACCATATATTTCAGATGGAAATTGTTTTCAAAAATCATGTGTCTCAGATGGACATTTTCATGAATCATGTATTTCAGATGGAATTTTTTTTTAAATCAAGTGTTTTAGATTGACATTTTCATAAATCATGTATTTCAGATGGAATTTTTTTTAAAATCGTGTTTCAGATGGACATTTTCATAAATCATGTATTTCACATTGGAAATTGTTTTAAAAAATCATGTATTTCAGAAGGAAATAATTTTCAAAAATCATGTGTTTCAGATGGACATTTTCATAAATCATGTATTGGAGCAAAACCCGGACCGGATTCTCAGGACGACCGGATTCTGCGGAATCCTGGATTGGAGCAAAACCCGGACCGGATTCTCAAGTCCACCGGATTCTGCGGTATCCTGGATTGGAGCAAAACCCGGACCGGATTCTCAGGTCGACCGGATTCTGCGGTATCCTGGATTGGAGCAAAACCCGGACCGGATTCTCAGGACGACCGGATTCTGCGGTATCCTGGATTGGAGCAAAACCTGGACCGGATTCCGAGGACAAACGGATTCTGCGGTATCCTGGATTGGAGCAAAACCCGGACTGGATTCTCAGGACGACCGGATTCTGCGGTATCCTGGATTGGAGCAAAACCCGGACCGGATTCTGAGGGTGACCGGAATTGGACTTTTTTTTTTTTTTTTTTAAGCTCTAACCCTGTTTCAGATGGACATTTTCATAAATCGTTGTCATAAACCATATATTTCAGATGGAAATTGTTTTCAAAAATCATGTGTCTCAGATGGACATTTTCATGAATCATGTATTTCAGATGGAATTTTTTTTTTTAAATCAAGTGTTTTAGATTGACATTTTCATAAATCATGTATTTCAGATGGAATTTTTTTTTAAATCGTGTTTCAGATGGACATTTTCATAAATCATGTATTTCACATTGGAAATTGTTTTAAAAAATCATGTATTTCAGAAGGAAATAATTTTCAAAAATCATGTGTTTCAGATGGACATTTTCATAAATCATGTATTGGAGCAAAACCCGGACCGGATTCTCAGGACGACCGGATTCTGCGAAATCCTGGATTGGAGCAAAACCCGGACCGGATTCTCAAGTCCACCGGATTCTGCGGCATCCTGGATTGGAGCAAAACCCGGACCGGATTCTCAGGTCGACCGGATTCTGCGGTATCCTGGATTGGAGCAAAACCCGGACCGGATTCTTAGGACGACCGGATTCTGCGGTATCCTGGATTGGAGCAAAACCCGGACCGGATTCTCAGGACGACCGGATTCTGCGGTATCCTGGATTGGAGCAAAACCCGGACCGGATTCTGAGGGTGACCGGAATTGGACTTTTTTTTTTTTTTTTTAAGCTCTAACCCTGTTTCAGATGGACATTTTCATAAATCGTTGTCATAAACCATATATTTCAGATGGAAATTGTTTTCAAAAATCATGTGTCTCAGATGGACATTTTCATGACATGTATTTCAGATGGAATTTTTTTTTTTAAATCAAGTGTTTTAGATTGACATTTTCATAAATCATGTAATTCAGATGGAATTTTTTTTAAAATCGTGTTTCAGATGGACATTTTCATAAATCATGTATTTCACATTGGAAATTGTTTTAAAAAATCATGTATTTCAGAAGGAAATAATTTTCAAAAATCATGTGTTTCAGATGGACATTTTCATAAATCATGTATTGGAGCAAAACCCGGACCGGATTCTCAGGACGACCGGATTCTGCGGAATCCTGGATTGGAGCAAAACCCGGACCGGATTCTCAAGTCCACCGGATTCTGCGGTATCCTGGATTGGAGCAAAACCCGGACCGGATTCCGAGGATGAACGGATTCTGCGGTATCCTGGATTGGAGCAAAACCCGGACCGGATTCTCAGGACGACCGGATTCTGCGGTATCCTGGATTGGAGCAAAACCCGGACCGGATTCTCAGGACGACCGGATTCTGCGGTATCCTGGATTGGAGCAAAACCCGGACCGGATTCTCAGGTCGACCGGATTCTGCGGTATCCTGGATTGGAGTAAAACCCAGACCGGATTCCGAGGAAAACCGGATTCTGCGGTCTCCTGGATTGGAGCAAAACCCGGACCGGATTCCGAGGACAAACGGATTCTGCGGTATCCTGGATTGGAGCAAAACCCGGACTGGATTCTCAGGACGACCGGATTCTGCGGTATCCTGGATTGGAGCAAAACCCGGACCGGATTCTGAGGGTGACCGGAATTGGACTTTTTTTTTTTTTTTTTAAGCTCTAACCCTGTTTCAGATGGACATTTTCATAAATCGTTGTCATAAACCATATATTTCAGATGGAAATTGTTTTCAAAAATCATGTGTCTCAGATGGACATTTTCATGAATCATGTATTTCAGATGGAATTTTTTTTTAAATCAAGTGTTTTAGATTGACATTTTCATAAATCATGTATTTCAGATGGAATTTTTTTTAAAATCGTGTTTCAGATGGACATTTTCATAAATCATGTATTTCACATTGGAAATTGTTTTAAAAAATCATGTATTTCAGAAGGAAATAATTTTCAAAAATCATGTGTTTCAGATGGACATTTTCATAAATCATGTATTGGAGCAAAACCCGGACCGGATTCTCAGGACGACCGGATTCTGCGGAATCCTGGATTGGAGCAAAACCCGGACCGGATTCTCAAGTCCACCGGATTCTGCGGTATCCTGGATTGGAGCAAAACCCGGACCGGATTCTCAGGTCGACCGGATTCTGCGGTATCCTGGATTGGAGCAAAACCCGGACCGGATTCTCAGGACGACCGGATTCTGCGGTATCCTGGATTGGAGCAAAACCTGGACCGGATTCCGAGGACAAACGGATTCTGCGGTATCCTGGATTGGAGCAAAACCCGGACTGGATTCTCAGGACGACCGGATTCTGCGGTATCCTGGATTGGAGCAAAACCCGGACCGGATTCTGAGGGTGACCGGAATTGGACTTTTTTTTTTTTTTTTTTAAGCTCTAACCCTGTTTCAGATGGACATTTTCATAAATCGTTGTCATAAACCATATATTTCAGATGGAAATTGTTTTCAAAAATCATGTGTCTCAGATGGACATTTTCATGAATCATGTATTTCAGATGGAATTTTTTTTTTTAAATCAAGTGTTTTAGATTGACATTTTCATAAATCATGTATTTCAGATGGAATTTTTTTTTAAATCGTGTTTCAGATGGACATTTTCATAAATCATGTATTTCACATTGGAAATTGTTTTAAAAAATCATGTATTTCAGAAGGAAATAATTTTCAAAAATCATGTGTTTCAGATGGACATTTTCATAAATCATGTATTGGAGCAAAACCCGGACCGGATTCTCAGGACGACCGGATTCTGCGAAATCCTGGATTGGAGCAAAACCCGGACCGGATTCTCAAGTCCACCGGATTCTGCGGCATCCTGGATTGGAGCAAAACCCGGACCGGATTCTCAGGTCGACCGGATTCTGCGGTATCCTGGATTGGAGCAAAACCCGGACCGGATTCTTAGGACGACCGGATTCTGCGGTATCCTGGATTGGAGCAAAACCCGGACCGGATTCTCAGGACGACCGGATTCTGCGGTATCCTGGATTGGAGCAAAACCCGGACCGGATTCTGAGGGTGACCGGAATTGGACTTTTTTTTTTTTTTTTTTTTTTTTTTTTAAGATCTAAGCCTGTTTCAGATGGACATTTTCATAAATCGTTGTCATAAACCATATATTTCAGATGGAAATTGTTTTCAAAAATCATGTGTCTCAGATGGACATTTTCATGAATCATGTATTTCAGATGGAATTTTTTTTTTTAAATCAAGTGTTTTAGATTGACATTTTCATAAATCATGTATTTCAGATGGAATTTTTTTTTTAAATCGTGTTTCAGATGGACATTTTCATAAATCATGTATTTCACATTGGAAATTGTTTTAAAAAATCATGTATTTCAGAAGGAAATAATTTTCAAAAATCATGTGTTTCAGATGGACATTTTCATAAATCATGTATTGGAGCAAAACCCGGACCGGATTCTCAGGACGACCGGATTCTGCGGAATCCTGGATTGGAGCAAAACCCGGACCGGATTCTCAAGTCCACCGGATTCTGCGGTATCCTGGATTGGAGCAAAACCCGGACCGGATTCCGAGGATGAACGGATTCTGCGGTATCCTGGATTGGAGCAAAACCCAGACCGGATTCTCAGGACGACCGGATTCTGCGGTATCCTGGATTGGAGCAAAACCCGGACCGGATTCTCAGGACGACCGGATTCTGCGGTATCCTGGATTGGAGCAAAACCCGGACCGGATTCTCAGGTCGACCGGATTCTGCGGTATCCTGGATTGGAGTAAAACCCGGACCGGATTCCGAGGAAAACCGGATTCTGCGGTCTCCTGGATTGGAGCAAAACCCGGACCGGATTCCGAGGACAAACGGATTCTGCGGTATCCTGGATTGGAGCAAAACCCGGACTGGATTCTCAGGACGACCGGATTCTGCGGTATCCTGGATTGGAGCAAAACCCGGACCGGATTCTGAGGGTGACCGGAATTGGACTTTTTTTTTTTTTTTTTAAGCTCTAACCCTGTTTCAGATGGACATTTTCATAAATCGTTGTCATAAACCATATATTTCAGATGGAAATTGTTTTCAAAAATCATGTGTCTCAGATGGACATTTTCATGACATGTATTTCAGATGGAATTTTTTTTTTTAAATCAAGTGTTTTAGATTGACATTTTCATAAATCATGTAATTCAGATGGAATTTTTTTTAAAATCGTGTTTCAGATGGACATTTTCATAAATCATGTATTTCACATTGGAAATTGTTTTAAAAAATCATGTATTTCAGAAGGAAATAATTTTCAAAAATCATGTGTTTCAGATGGACATTTTCATAAATCATGTATTGGAGCAAAACCCGGACCGGATTCTCAGGACGACCGGATTCTGCGGAATCCTGGATTGGAGCAAAACCCGGACCGGATTCTCAAGTCCACCGGATTCTGCGGTATCCTGGATTGGAGCAAAACCCGGACCGGATTCCGAGGATGAACGGATTCTGCGGTATCCTGGATTGGAGCAAAACCCGGACCGGATTCTCAGGACGACCGGATTCTGCGGTATCCTGGATTGGAGCAAAACCCGGACCGGATTCTCAGGACGACCGGATTCTGCGGTATCCTGGATTGGAGCAAAACCCGGACCGGATTCTCAGGTCGACCGGATTCTGCGGTATCCTGGATTGGAGTAAAACCCAGACCGGATTCCGAGGAAAACCGGATTCTGCGGTCTCCTGGATTGGAGCAAAACCCGGACCGGATTCCGAGGACAAACGGATTCTGCGGTATCCTGGATTGGAGCAAAACCCGGACTGGATTCTCAGGACGACCGGATTCTGCGGTATCCTGGATTGGAGCAAAACCCGGACCGGATTCTGAGGGTGACCGGAATTGGACTTTTTTTTTTTTTTTTTAAGCTCTAACCCTGTTTCAGATGGACATTTTCATAAATCGTTGTCATAAACCATATATTTCAGATGGAAATTGTTTTCAAAAATCATGTGTCTCAGATGGACATTTTCATGAATCATGTATTTCAGATGGAATTTTTTTTTTAAATCAAGTGTTTTAGATTGACATTTTCATAAATCATGTATTTCAGATGGAATTTTTTTTAAAATCGTGTTTCAGATGGACATTTTCATAAATCATGTATTTCACATTGGAAATTGTTTTAAAAAATCATGTATTTCAGAAGGAAATAATTTTCAAAAATCATGTGTTTCAGATGGACATTTTCATAAATCATGTATTGGAGCAAAACCCGGACCGGATTCTCAGGACGACCGGATTCTGCGGAATCCTGGATTGGAGCAAAACCCGGACCGGATTCTCAAGTCCACCGGATTCTGCGGTATCCTGGATTGGAGCAAAACCCGGACCGGATTCCGAGGATGAACGGATTCTGCGGTATCCTGGATTGGAGCAAAACCCGGACCGGATTCTCAGGACGACCGGATTCTGCGGTATCCTGGATTGGAGCAAAACCCGGACCGGATTCTCAGGACGACCGGATTCTGCGGTATCCTGGATTGGAGCAAAACCCGGACCGGATTCTCAGGTCGACCGGATTCTGCGGTATCCTGGATTGGAGTAAAACCCGGACCGCATTCCGAGGAAAACCGGATTCTGCGGTCTCCTGGATTGGAGCAAAACCCGGACCGGATTCCGAGGACAAACGGATTCTGCGATATCCTGGATTGGAGCAAAACCCGGACTGGATTCTCAGGACGACCGGATTCTGCGGTATCCTGGATTGGAGCAAAACCCGGACCGGATTCTGAGGGTGACCGGAATTGGACTTTTTTTTTTTTTTTTTTTTTTTTTTAAGATCTAACCCTGTTTCAGATGGACATTTTCATAAATCGTTGTCATAAACCATATATTTCAGATGGAAATTGTTTTCAAAAATCATGTGTCTCAGATGGACATTTTCATGAATCATGTATTTCAGATGGAATTTTTTTTTTTAAATCAAGTGTTTTAGATTGACATTTTCATAAATCATGTATTTCAGATGGAATTTTTTTTAAAATCGTGTTTCAGATGGACATTTTCATAAATCATGTATTTCACATTGGAAATTGTTTTAAAAAATCATGTATTTCAGAAGGAAATAATTTTCAAAAATCATGTGTTTCAGATGGACATTTTCATAAATCATGTATTGGAGCAAAACCCTGACCGGATTCTCAGGACGACCGGATTCTGCGGAATCCTGGATTGGAGCAAAACCCGGACCGGATTCTCAAGTCCACCGGATTCTGCGGTATGCTGGATTGGAGCAAAACCCGGACCGGATTCCGAGGATGAACGGATTCTGCGGTATCCTGGATTGGAGCAAAACCCGGACCGGATTCTCAGGACGACCGGATTCTGCGGTATCCTGGATTGGAGCAAAACCCGGACCGGATTCTCAGGACGACCGGATTCTGCGGTATCCTGGATTGGAGCAAAACCCGGACCGGATTCTCAGGTCGACCGGATTCTGCGGTATCCTGGATTGGAGTAAAACCCGGACCGGATTCTGAGGAAAACCGGATTCTGCGGTCTCCTGGATTGGAGCAAAACCCGGACCGGATTCCGAGGACAAACGGATTCTGCGGTATCCTGGATTGGAGCAAAACCCGGACTGGATTCTCAGGACGACCGGATTCTGCGGTATCCTGGATTGGAGCAAAACCCGGACCGGATTCTGAGGGTGACCGGAATTGGACTTTTTTTTTTTTTTTTTAAGCTCTAACCCTGTTTCAGATAGACATTTTCATAAATCGTTGTCATAAACCATATATTTCAGATGGAAATTGTGTTCAAAAATCATGTGTCTCAGATGGACATTTTCATGAATCATGTATTTCAGATGGAATTTTTTTTTTAAATCAAGTGTTTTAGATTGACATTTTCATAAATCATGTATTTCAGATGGAATTTTTTTTAAAATCGTGTTTCAGATGGACATTTTCATAAATCATGTATTTCACATTGGAAATTGTTTTAAAAAATCATGTATTTCAGAAGGAAATAATTTTCAAAAATCATGTGTTTCAGATGGACATTTTCATAAATCATGTATTGGAGCAAAACCCGGACCGGATTCTCAGGACGACCGGATTCTGCGGAATCCTGGATTGGAGCAAAACCCGGACCGGATTCTCAAGTCCACCGGATTCTGCGGTATCCTGGATTGGAGCAAAACCCGGACCGGATTCCGAGGATGAACGGATTCTGCGGTATCCTGGATTGGAGCAAAACCCGGACCGGATTCTCAGGACGACCGGATTCTGCGGTATCCTGGATTGGAGCAAAACCCGGACCGGATTCTCAGGACGACCGGATTCTGCGGTATCCTGGATTGGAGCAAAACCCGGACCGGATTCTCAGGTCGACCGGATTCTGCGGTATCCTGGATTGGAGTAAAACCCGGACCGGATTCCGAGGAAAACCGGATTCTGCGGTCTCCTGGATTGGAGCAAAACCCGGACCGGATTCCGAGGACAAACGGATTCTGCGGTATCCTGGATTGGAGCAAAATCCGGACTGGATTCTCAGGACGACCGGATTCTGCGGTATCCTGGATTGGAGCAAAACCCGGACCGGATTCTGAGGGTGACCGGAATTGGACTTTTTTTTTTTTTTTTTAAGCTCTAACCCTGTTTCAGATGGACATTTTCATAAATCGTTGTCATAAACCATATATTTCAGATGGAAATTGTTTTCAAAAATCATGTGTCTCAGATGGACATTTTCATGAATCGTATTTCAGATGGAATTTTTTTTTTAAATCAAGTGTTTTAGATTGACATTTTCATAAATCATGTATTTCAGATGGAATTTTTTTTTAAATCGTGTTTCAGATGGACATTTTCATAAATCATGTATTTCACATTGGAAATTGTTTTAAAAAATCATGTATTTCAGAAGGAAATAATTTTCAAAAATCATGTGTTTCAGATGGACATTTTCATAAATCATGTATTGGAGCAAAACCCGGACCGGATTCTCAGGACGACCGGATTCTGCGGAATCCTGGATTGGAGCAAAACCCGGACCGGATTCTCAAGTCCACCGGATTCTGCGGTATCCTGGATTGGAGCAAAACCCGGACCGGATTCTCAAGTCCACCGGATTCTGCGGTATCCTGGATTGGAGCAAAACCCGGACTGGATTCTCAGGACGACCGGATTCTGCGGTATCCTGGATTGGAGCAAAACCCGGACCGGATTCTGAGGGTGACCGGAATTGGACTTTTTTTTTTTTTTTTTAAGCTCTAACCCTGTTTCAGATGGACATTTTCATAAATCGTTGTCATAAACCATATATTTCAGATGGAAATTGTTTTCAAAAATCATGTGTCTCAGATGGACATTTTCATGAATCATGTATTTCAGATGGAATTTTTTTTTTAAATCAAGTGTTTTAGATTGACATTTTCATAAATCATGTATTTCAGATGGAATTTTTTTTTAAATCGTGTTTCAGATGGACATTTTCATAAATCATGTATTTCACATTGGAAATTGTTTTAAAAAATCATGTATTTCAGAAGGAAATAATTTTCAAAAATCATGTGTTTCAGATGGACATTTTCATAAATCATGTATTGGAGCAAAACCCGGACCGGATTCTCAGGACGACCGGATTCTGCGGAATCCTGGATTGGAGCAAAACCCGGACCGGATTCTCAAGTCCACCGGATTCTGCGGTATCCTGGATTGGAGCAAAACCCGGACCGGATTCCGAGGATGAACGGATTCTGCGGTATCCTGGATTGGAGCAAAACCCGGACCGGATTCTCAGGACGACCGGATTCTGCGGTATCCTGGATTGGAGCAAAACCCGGACCGGATTCTCAGGACGACCGGATTCTGCGGTATCCTGGATTGGAGCAAAACCCGGACCGGATTCTCAGGTCGACCGGATTCTGCGGTATCCTGGATTGGAGTAAAACCCGGACCGGATTCCGAGGAAAACCGGATTCTGCGGTCTCCTGGATTGGAGCAAAACCCGGACCGGATTCCGAGGACAAACGGATTCTGCGGTATCCTGGATTGGAGCAAAACCCGGACTGGATTCTCAGGACGACCGGATTCTGCGGTATCCTGGATTGGAGCAAAACCCTGACCGGATTCTGAGGGTGACCGGAATTGGACTTTTTTTTTTTTTTTTTTTTTTTTTTTAAGATCTAACCCTGTTTCAGATGGACATTTTCATAAATCGTTGTCATAAACCATATATTTCAGATGGAAATTGTTTTCAAAAATCATGTGTCTCAGATGGACATTTTCATGAATCATGTATTTCAGATGGAATTTTTTTTTTAAAATCAAGTGTTTTAGATTGACATTTTCATAAATCATGTATTTCAGATGGAATTTTTTTTAAAATCGTGTTTCAGATGGACATTTTCATAAATCATGTATTTCACATTGGAAATTGTTTTAAAAAATCATGTATTTCAGAAGGAAATAATTTTCAAAAATCATGTGTTTCAGATGGACATTTTCATAAATCATGTATTGGAGCAAAACCCTGACCGGATTCTCAGGACGACCGGATTCTGCGGAATCCTGGATTGGAGCAAAACCCGGACCGGATTCTCAAGTCCACCGGATTCTGCGGTATCCTGGATTGGAGCAAAACCCGGACCGGATTCCGAGGATGAACGGATTCTGCGGTATCCTGGATTGGAGCAAAACCCGGACCGGATTCTCAGGACGACCGGATTCTGCGGTATCCTGGATTGGAGCAAAACCCGGACCGGATTCTCAGGACGACCGGATTCTGCGGTATCCTGGATTGGAGCAAAACCCGGACCGGATTCTCAGGTCGACCGGATTCTGCGGTATCCTGGATTGGAGTAAAACCCGGACCGGATTCTGAGGAAAACCGGATTCTGCGGTCTCCTGGATTGGAGCAAAACCCGGACCGGATTCCGAGGACAAACGGATTCTGCGGTATCCTGGATTGGAGCAAAACCCGGACTGGATTCTCAGGACGACCGGATTCTGCGGTATCCTGGATTGGAGCAAAACCCGGACCGGATTCTGAGGGTGACCGGAATTGGACTTTTTTTTTTTTTTTTTAAGCTCTAACCCTGTTTCAGATGGACATTTTCATAAATTGTTGTCATAAACCATATATTTCAGATGGAAATTGTGTTCAAAAATCATGTGTCTCAGATGGACATTTTCATGAATCATGTATTTCAGATGGAATTTTTTTTTTAAATCAAGTGTTTTAGATTGACATTTTCATAAATCATGTATTTCAGATGGAATTTTTTTTAAAATCGTGTTTCAGATGGACATTTTCATAAATCATGTATTTCACATTGGAAATTGTTTTAAAAAATCATGTATTTCAGAAGGAAATAATTTTCAAAAATCATGTGTTTTAGATGGACATTTTCATAAATCATGTATTGGAGCAAAACCCGGACCGGATTCTCAGGACGACCGGATTCTGCGGAATCCTGGATTGGAGCAAAACCCGGACCGGATTCTCAAGTCCACCGGATTCTGCGGTATCCTGGATTGGAGCAAAACCCGGACCGGATTCCGAGGATGAACGGATTCTGCGGTATCCTTGATTGGAGCAAAACCCGGACCGGATTCTCAGGACGACCGGATTCTGCGGTATCCTGGATTGGAGCAAAACCCGGACCGGATTCTCAGGACGACCGGATTCTGCGGTATCCTGGATTGGAGCAAAACCCGGACCGGATTCTCAGGTCGACCGGATTCTGCGGTATCCTGGATTGGAGTAAAACCCGGACCGGATTCCGAGGAAAACCGGATTCTGCGGTCTCCTGGATTGGAGCAAAACCCGGACCGGATTCCGAGGACAAACGGATTCTGCGGTATCCTGGATTGGAGCAAAATCCGGACTGGATTCTCAGGACGACCGGATTCTGCGGTATCCTGGATTGGAGCAAAACCCGGACCGGATTCTGAGGGTGACCGGAATTGGACTTTTTTTTTTTTTTTTTTTTTTTTTTAAGATCTAACCCTGTTTCAGATGGACATTTTCATAAATCGTTGTCATAAACCATATATTTCAGATGGAAATTGTTTTCAAAAATCATGTGTCTCAGATGGACATTTTCATGAATCATGTATTTCAGATGGAATTTTTTTTTTTAAATCAAGTGTTTTAGATTGACATTTTCATAAATCATGTATTTCAGATGGAATTTTTTTTAAAATCGTGTTTCAGATGGACATTTTCATAAATCATGTATTTCACATTGGAAATTGTTTTAAAAAATCATGTATTTCAGAAGAAAATAATTTTCAAAAATCATGTGTTTCAGATGGACATTTTCATAAATCATGTATTGGAGCAAAACCCTGACCGGATTCTCAGGACGACCGGATTCTGCGGAATCCTGGATTGGAGCAAAACCCGGACCGGATTCTCAAGTCCACCGGATTCTGCGGTATCCTGGATTGGAGCAAAACCCGGACCGGATTCCGAGGATGAACGGATTCTGCGGTATCCTGGATTGGAGCAAAACCCGGACCGGATTCTCAGGACGACCGGATTCTGCGGTATCCTGGATTGGAGCAAAACCCGGACCGGATTCTCAGGACGACCGGATTCTGCGGTATCCTGGATTGGAGCAAAACCCGGACCGGATTCTCAGGTCGACCGGATTCTGCGGTATCCTGGATTGGAGTAAAACCCGGACCGGATTCTGAGGAAAACCGGATTCTGCGGTCTCCTGGATTGGAGCAAAACCCGGACCGGATTCCGAGGACAAACGGATTCTGCGGTATCCTGGATTGGAGCAAAACCCGGACTGGATTCTCAGGACGACCGGATTCTGCGGTATCCTGGATTGGAGCAAAACCCGGACCGGATTCTGAGGGTGACCGGAATTGGACTTTTTTTTTTTTTTTTTAAGCTCTAACCCTGTTTCAGATGGACATTTTCATAAATCGTTGTCATAAACCATATATTTCAGATGGAAATTGTGTTCAAAAATCATGTGTCTCAGATGGACATTTTCATGAATCATGTATTTCAGATGGAATTTTTTTTTTAAATCAAGTGTTTTAGATTGACATTTTCATAAATCATGTATTTCAGATGGAATTTTTTTTAAAATCGTGTTTCAGATGGACATTTTCATAAATCATGTATTTCACATTGGAAATTTTTTTAAAAAATCATGTATTTCAGAAGGAAATAATTTTCAAAAATCATGTGTTTCAGATGGACATTTTCATAAATCATGTATTGGAGCAAAACCCGGACCGGATTCTCAGGACGACCGGATTCTGCGGAATCCTGGATTGGAGCAAAACCCGGACCGGATTCTCAAGTCCACCGGATTCTGCGGTATCCTGGATTGGAGCAAAACCCGGACCGGATTCCGAGGATGAACGGATTCTGCGGTATCCTGGATTGGAGCAAAACCCGGACCGGATTCTCAGGACGACCGGATTCTGCGGTATCCTGGATTGGAGCAAAACCCGGACCGGATTCTCAGGACGACCGGATTCTGCGGTATCCTGGATTGGAGCAAAACCCGGACCGGATTCTCAGGTCGACCGGATTCTGCGGTATCCTGGATTGGAGTAAAACCCGGACCGGATTCCGAGGAAAACCGGATTCTGCGGTCTCCTGGATTGGAGCAAAACCCGGACCGGATTCCGAGGACAAACGGATTCTGCGGTATCCTGGATTGGAGCAAAACCCGGACTGGATTCTCAGGACGACCGGATTCTGCGGTATCCTGGATTGGAGCAAAACCCGGACCGGATTCTGAGGGTGACCGGAATTCGACTTTTTTTTTTTTTTTTTTTTTTTTTTAAGATCTAACCCTGTTTCAGATGGACATTTTCATAAATCGTTGTCATAAACCATATATTTCAGATGGAAATTGTTTTCAAAAATCATGTGTCTCAGATGGACATTTTCATGAATCATGTATTTCAGATGGAATTTTTTTTTTTAAATCAAGTGTTTTAGATTGACATTTTCATAAATCATGTATTTCAGATGGAATTTTTTTTTAAATCGTGTTTCAGATGGACATTTTCATAAATCATGTATTTCACATTGGAAATTGTTTTAAAAAATCATGTATTTCAGAAGGAAATAATTTTCAAAAATCATGTGTTTCAGATGGACATTTTCATAAATCATGTATTTCAGATGGAATTTTTTTTTAAATCGTGTTTCAGATGGACATTTTCATAAATCATGTATTTCACATTGGAAATTGTTTTAAAAAATCATGTATTTCAGAAGGAAATAATTTTCAAAAATCATGTGTTTCAGATGGACATTTTCATAAATCATGTATTGGAGCAAAACCCGGACCGGATTCTCAGGACGACCGGATTCTGCGGAATCCTGGATTGGAGCAAAACCCGGACCGGATTCTCAAGTCCACCGGATTCTGCGGTATCCTGGATTGGAGCAAAACCCGGACCGGATTCTCAGGTCGACCGGATTCTGCGGTATCCTGGATTGGAGCAAAACCCGGACCGGATTCTCAGGACGACCGGATTCTGCGGTATCCTGGATTGGAGCAAAACCCGGACCGGATTCTCAGGACGACCGGATTCTGCGGTATCCTGGATTGGAGCAAAACCCGGACCGGATTCTCAGGTCGACCGGATTCTGCGGTATCCTGGATTGGAGTAAAACCCGGACCGGATTCCGAGGAAAACCGGATTCTGCGGTCTCCTGGATTGGAGCAAAACCTGGACCGGATTCCGAGGACAAACGGATTCTGCGGTATCCTGGATTGGAGCAAAACCCGGACTGGATTCTCAAGTCCACCGGATTCTGCGGTATCCTGGATTGGAGCAAAACCCGGACCGGATTCTCAGGTCGACCGGATTCTGCGGTATCCTGGATTGGAGCAAAACCCGGACCGGATTCTCAGGACGACCGGATTCTGCGGTATCCTGGATTGGAGCAAAACCCGGACCGGATTCTCAGGACGACCGGATTCTGCGGTATCCTGGATTGGAGCAAAACCTGGACCGGATTCCGAGGACAAACGGATTCTGCGGTATCCTGGATTGGAGCAAAACCCGGACTGGATTCTCAGGACGACCGGATTCTGCGGTATCCTGGATTGGAGCAAAACCCGGACCGGATTCTGAGGGTGACCGGAATTGGACTTTTTTTTTTTTTTTTTTAAGCTCTAACCCTGTTTCAGATGGACATTTTCATAAATCGTTGTCATAAACCATATATTTCAGATGGAAATTGTTTTCAAAAATCATGTGTCTCAGATGGACATTTTCATGAATCATGTATTTCAGATGGAATTTTTTTTTTTAAATCAAGTGTTTTAGATTGACATTTTCATAAATCATGTATTTCAGATGGAATTTTTTTTTAAATCGTGTTTCAGATGGACATTTTCATAAATCATGTATTTCACATTGGAAATTGTTTTAAAAAATCATGTATTTCAGAAGGAAATAATTTTCAAAAATCATGTGTTTCAGATGGACATTTTCATAAATCATGTATTGGAGCAAAACCCGGACCGGATTCTCAGGACGACCGGATTCTGCGAAATCCTGGATTGGAGCAAAACCCGGACCGGATTCTCAAGTCCACCGGATTCTGCGGCATCCTGGATTGGAGCAAAACCCGGACCGGATTCTCAGGTCGACCGGATTCTGCGGTATCCTGGATTGGAGTAAAACCCGGACCGGATTCCGAGGAAAACCGGATTCTGCGGTCTCCTGGATTGGAGCAAAACCCGGACCGGATTCCGAGGACAAACGGATTCTGCGGTATCCTGGATTGGAGCAAAACCCGGACTGGATTCTCAGGACGACCGGATTCTGCGGTATCCTGGATTGGAGCAAAACCCGGACCGGATTCTGAGGGTGACCGGAATTGGACTTTTTTTTTTTTTTTTTAAGCTCTAACCCTGTTTCAGATGGACATTTTCATAAATCGTTGTCATAAACCATATATTTCAGATGGAAATTGTTTTCAAAAATCATGTGTCTCAGATGGACATTTTCATGACTCATGTATTTCAGATGGAATTTTTTTTTTTAAATCAAGTGTTTTAGATTGACATTTTCATAAATCATGTAATTCAGATGGAATTTTTTTTAAAATCGTGTTTCAGATGGACATTTTCATAAATCATGTATTTCACATTGGAAATTGTTTTAAAAAATCATGTATTTCAGAAGGAAATAATTTTCAAAAATCATGTGTTTCAGATGGACATTTTCATAAATCATGTATTGGAGCAAAACCCGGACCGGATTCTCAGGACGACCGGATTCTGCGGAATCCTGGATTGGAGCAAAACCCGGACCGGATTCTCAAGTCCACCGGATTCTGCGGTATCCTGGATTGGAGCAAAACCCGGACCGGATTCCGAGGATGAACGGATTCTGCGGTATCCTGGATTGGAGCAAAACCCGGACCGGATTCTCAGGACGACCGGATTCTGCGGTATCCTGGATTGGAGTAAAACCCGGACCGGATTCCGAGGAAAACCGGATTCTGCGGTCTCCTGGATTGGAGCAAAACCCGGACCGGATTCCGAGGACAAACGGATTCTGCGGTATCCTGGATTGGAGCAAAACCCGGACTGGATTCTCAGGACGACCGGATTCTGCGGTATCCTGGATTGGAGCAAAACCCGGACCGGATTCTGAGGGTGACCGGAATTGGACTTTTTTTTTTTTTTTTTAAGCTCTAACCCTGTTTCAGATGGACATTTTCATAAATCGTTGTCATAAACCATATATTTCAGATGGAAATTGTTTTCAAAAATCATGTGTCTCAGATGGACATTTTCATGAATCATGTATTTCAGATGGAATTTTTTTTTTAAATCAAGTGTTTTAGATTGACATTTTCATAAATCATGTATTTCAGATGGAATTTTTTTTTAAATCGTGTTTCAGATGGACATTTTCATAAATCATGTATTTCACATTTGAAATTGTTTTAAAAAATCATGTATTTCAGAAGGAAATAATTTTCAAAAATCATGTGTTTCAGATGGACATTTTCATAAATCATGTATTGGAGCAAAACCCGGACCGGATTCTCAGGACGACCGGATTCTGCGGAATCCTGGATTGGAGCAAAACCCGGACCGGATTCTCAAGTCCACCGGATTCTGCGGTATCCTGGATTGGAGCAAAACCCGGACCGGATTCCGAGGATGAACGGATTCTGCGGTATCCTGGATTGGAGCAAAACCCGGACCGGATTCTCAGGACGACCGGATTCTGCGGTATCCTGGATTGGAGCAAAACCCGGACCGGATTCTCAGGACGACCGGATTCTGCGGTATCCTGGATTGGAGCAAAACCCGGACCGGATTCTCAGGTCGACCGGATTCTGCGGTATCCTGGATTGGAGTAAAACCCGGACCGGATTCCGAGGAAAACCGGATTCTGCGGTCTCCTGGATTGGAGCAAAACCCGGACCGGATTCCGAGGACAAACGGATTCTGCGGTATCCTGGATTGGAGCAAAACCCGGACTGGATTCTCAGGACGACCGGATTCTGCGGTATCCTGGATTGGAGCAAAACCCGGACCGGATTCTGAGGGTGACCGGAATTGGACTTTTTTTTTTTTTTTTTTTTTTTTTTAAGATCTAACCCTGTTTCAGATGGACATTTTCATAAATCGTTGTCATAAACCATATATTTCAGATGGAAATTGTTTTCAAAAATCATGTGTCTCAGATGGACATTTTCATGAATCATGTATTTCAGATGGAATTTTTTTTTTTAAATCAAGTGTTTTAGATTGACATTTTCATAAATCATGTATTTCAGATGGAATTTTTTTTAAAATCGTGTTTCAGATGGACATTTTCATAAATCATGTATTTCACATTGGAAATTGTTTTAAAAAATCATGTATTTCAGAAGGAAATAATTTTCAAAAATCATGTGTTTCAGATGGACATTTTCATAAATCATGTATTGGAGCAAAACCCTGACCGGATTCTCAGGACGACCGGATTCTGCGGAATCCTGGATTGGAGCAAAACCCGGACCGGATTCTCAAGTCCACCGGATTCTGCGGTATCCTGGATTGGAGCAAAACCCGGACCGGATTCCGAGGATGAACGGATTCTGCGGTATCCTGGATTGGAGCAAAACCCGGACCGGATTCTCAGGACGACCGGATTCTGCGGTATCCTGGATTGGAGCAAAACCCGGACCGGATTCTCAGGACGACCGGATTCTGCGGTATCCTGGATTGGAGCAAAACCCGGACCGGATTCTCAGGTCGACCGGATTCTGCGGTATCCTGGATTGGAGTAAAACCCGGACCGGATTCTGAGGAAAACCGGATTCTGCGGTCTCCTGGATTGGAGCAAAACCCGGACCGGATTCCGAGGACAAACGGATTCTGCGGTATCCTGGATTGGAGCAAAACCCGGACTGGATTCTCAGGACGACCGGATTCTGCGGTATCCTGGATTGGAGCAAAACCCGGACCGGTTTCAGATGGACATTTTCATAAATCGTTGTCATAAACCATATATTTCAGATGGAAATTGTTTTCAAAAATCATGTGTCTCAGATGGACATTTTCATGAATCATGTATTTCAGATGGAATTTTTTTTTTAAATCAAGTGTTTTAGATTGACATTTTCATAAATCATGTATTTCAGATGGAATTTTTTTTTAAATCGTGTTTCAGATGGACATTTTCATAAATCATGTATTTCACATTGGAAATTGTTTTAAAAAATCATGTATTTCAGAAGGAAATAATTTTCAAAAATCATGTGTTTCAGATGGACATTTTCATAAATCATGTATTGGAGCAAAACCCGGACCGGATTCTCAGGACGACCGGATTCTGCGGAATCCTGGATTGGAGCAAAACCCGGACCGGATTCTCAAGTCCACCGGATTCTGCGGTATCCTGGATTGGAGCAAAACCCGGACCGGATTCCGAGGATGAACGGATTCTGCGGTATCCTGGATTGGAGCAAAACCCGGACCGGATTCTCAGGACGACCGGATTCTGCGGTATCCTGGATTGGAGCAAAACCCGGACCGGATTCTCAGGACGACCGGATTCTGCGGTATCCTGGATTGGAGCAAAACCCGGACCGGATTCTCAGGTCGACCGGATTCTGCGGTATCCTGGATTGGAGTAAAACCCGGACCGGATTCCGAGGAAAACCGGATTCTGCGGTCTCCTGGATTGGAGCAAAACCCGGACCGGATTCCGAGGACAAACGGATTCTGCGGTATCCTGGATTGGAGCAAAACCCGGACTGGATTCTCAGGACGACCGGATTCTGCGGTATCCTGGATTGGAGCAAAACCCGGACCGGATTCTGAGGGTGACCGGAATTGGACTTTTTTTTTTTTTTTTTAAGCTCTAACCCTGTTTCAGATGGACATTTTCATAAATCGTTGTCATAAACCATATATTTCAGATGGAAATTGTTTTCAAAAATCATGTGTCTCAGATGGACATTTTCATGAATCGTATTTCAGATGGAATTTTTTTTTTAAATCAAGTGTTTTAGATTGACATTTTCATAAATCATGTATTTCAGATGGAATTTTTTTTTAAATCGTGTTTCAGATGGACATTTTCATAAATCATGTATTTCACATTGGAAATTGTTTTAAAAAATCATGTATTTCAGAAGGAAATAATTTTCAAAAATCATGTGTTTCAGATGGACATTTTCATAAATCATGTATTGGAGCAAAACCCGGACCGGATTCTCAGGACGACCGGATTCTGCGGAATCCTGGATTGGAGCAAAACCCGGACCGGATTCTCAAGTCCACCGGATTCTGCGGTATCCTGGATTGGAGCAAAACCCGGACCGGATTCTCAGGTCGACCGGATTCTGCGGTATCCTGGATTGGAGCAAAACCCGGACCGGATTCTCAGGACGACCGGATTCTGCGGTATCCTGGATTGGAGCAAAACCCGGACCGGATTCTCAGGACGACCGGATTCTGCGGTATCCTGGATTGGAGCAAAACCCGGACCGGATTCTGAGGGTGACCGGAATTGGACTTTTTTTTTTTTTTTTTTTTTTTTTTAAGATCTAACCCTGTTTCAGATGGACATTTTCATAAATCGTTGTCATAAACCATATATTTCAGATGGAAATTGTTTTCAAAAATCATGTGTCTCAGATGGACATTTTCATGAATCATGTATTTCAGATGGAATTTTGTTTTTTAAATCAAGTGTTTTAGATTGACATTTTCATAAATCATGTATTTCAGATGGAATTTTTTTTTAAATCGTGTTTCAGATGGACATTTTCATAAATCATGTATTTCACATTGGAAATTGTTTTAAAAAATCATGTATTTCAGAAGGAAATAATTTTCAAAAATCATGTGTTTCAGATGGACATTTTCATAAATCATGTATTGGAGCAAAACCCGGACCGGATTCTCAGGACGACCGGATTCTGCGGAATCCTGGATTGGAGCAAAACCCGGACCGGATTCTCAAGTCCACCGGATTCTGCGGTATCCTGGATTGGAGCAAAACCCGGACCGGATTCCGAGGATGAACGGATTCTGCGGTATCCTGGATTGGAGCAAAACCCGGACCGGATTCTCAGGACGACCGGATTCTGCGGTATCCTGGATTGGAGAAAAACCCGGACCGGATTCTCAGGACGACCGGATTCTGCGGTATCCTGGATTGGAGCAAAACCCGGACCGGATTCTCAGGTCGACCGGATTCTGCGGTATCCTGGATTGGAGTAAAACCCGGACCGGATTCCGAGGAAAACCGGATTCTGCGGTCTCCTGGATTGGAGCAAAACCCGGACCGGATTCCGAGGACAAACGGATTCTGCGGTATCCTGGATTGGAGCAAAACCCGGACTGGATTCTCAGGACGACCGGATTCTGCGGTATCCTGGATTGGAGCAAAACCCGGACCGGATTCTGAGGGTGACCGAATTGGACTTTTTTTTTTTTTTTTTAAGCTCTAACCCTGTTTCAGATGGACATTTTCATAAATCGTTGTCATAAACCATATATTTCAGATGGAAATTGTTTTCAAAAATCATGTGTCTCAGATGGACATTTTCATGAATCGTATTTCAGATGGAATTTTTTTTTTAAATCAAGTGTTTTAGATTGACATTTTCATAAATCATGTATTTCAGATGGAATTTTTTTTTAAATCGTGTTTCAGATGGACATTTTCATAAATCATGTATTTCACATTGGAAATTGTTTTAAAAAATCATGTATTTCAGAAGGAAATAATTTTCAAAAATCATGTGTTTCAGATGGACATTTTCATAAATCATGTATTGGAGCAAAACCCGGACCGGATTCTCAGGACGACCGGATTCTGCGGAATCCTGGATTGGAGCAAAACCCGGACCAGATTCTCAAGTCCACCGGATTCTGCGGTATCCTGGATTGGAGCAAAACCCGGACCGGATTCTCAAGTCCACCGGATTCTGCGGTATCCTGGATTGGAGCAAAACCCGGACCGGATTCTCAGGTCGACCGGATTCTGCGGTATCCTGGATTGGAGCAAAACCCGGACCGGATTCTCAGGACGACCGGATTCTGCGGTATCCTGGATTGGAGCAAAACCCGGACCGGATTCTCAGGACGACCGGATTCTGCGGTATCCTGGATTGGAGCAAAACCCGGACCGGATTCTCAGGTCGACCGGATTCTGCGGTATCCTGGATTGGAGTAAAACCCGGACCGGATTCCGAGGAAAACCGGATTCTGCGGTCTCTTGGATTGGAGCAAAACCTGGACCGGATTCCGAGGACAAACGGATTCTGCGGTATCCTGGATTGGAGCAAAACCCGGACTGGATTCTCAGGACGACCGGATTCTGCGGTATCCTGGATTGGAGCAAAACTCGGACCGGATTCTGAGGGTGACCGGAATTGGACTTTTTTTTTTTTTTTTTTTTTTTTTTAAGATCTAACCCTGTTTCAGATGGACATTTTCATAAATCGTTGTCATAAACCATATATTTCAGATGGAAATTGTTTTCAAAAATCATGTGTCTCAGATGGACATTTTCATGAATCGTATTTCAGATGGAATTTTTTTTTTAAATCAAGTGTTTTAGATTGACATTTTCATAAATCATGTATTTCAGATGGAATTTTTTTTTAAATCGTGTTTCAGATGGACATTTTCATAAATCATGTATTTCACATTGGAAATTGTTTTAAAAAATCATGTATTTCAGAAGGAAATAATTTTCAAAAATCATGTGTTTCAGATGGACATTTTCATAAATCATGTATTGGAGCAAAACCCGGACCGGATTCTCAGGACGACCGGATTCTGCGGAATCCTGGATTGGAGCAAAACCCGGACCAGATTCTCAAGTCCACCGGATTCTGCGGTATCCTGGATTGGAGCAAAACCCGGACCGGATTCTCAAGTCCACCGGATTCTGCGGTATCCTGGATTGGAGCAAAACCCGGACCGGATTCTCAGGTCGACCGGATTCTGCGGTATCCTGGATTGGAGCAAAACCCGGGACTTTTTTTTTTTTTTTTTTTTTTTTTTAAGATCTAACCCTGTATTTCAGAAGGAAATAATTTTCAAAAATCATGTGTTTCAGATGGACATTTTCATAAATCATGTATTGGAGCAAAACCCGGACCGGATTCTCAGGACGACCGGATTCTGCGGAATCCTGGATTGGAGCAAAACCCGGACCAGATTCTCAAGTCCACCGGATTCTGCGGTATCCTGGATTGGAGCAAAACCCGGACTGGATTCTCAGGACGACCGGATTCTGCGGTATCCTGGATTGGAGCAAAACCCGGACCGGATTCTGAGGGTGACCGGAATTGGACTTTTTTTTTTTTTTTTTTTTTTTTTTTAAGATCTAACCCTGTTTCAGATGGACATTTTCATAAATCGTTGTCATAAACCATATATTTCAGATGGAAATTGTTTTCAAAAATCATGTGTCTCAGATGGACATTTTCATGAATCATGTATTTCAGATGGAATTTTTTTTTTTAAATCAAGTGTTTTAGATTGACATTTTCATAAATCATGTATTTCAGATGGAATTTTTTTTTTAAACCGTGTTTCAGATGGACATTTTCATAAATCATGTATTTCAAATTGGAAATTGTTTTAAAAAATCATGTATTTCAGAAGGAAATAATTTTCAAAAATCATGTATTTCAAATTTAAATTGTTTTAAAAAATCATGTGTTTCAGATGGACATTTTCATAAATCATGTATTGGAGCAAAACCCGGACCGGATTCTCAGGACAACCGGATTCTGCGGTATCCTGGATTGAAGCAAAACCCGGACCGGATTCTCAGGTCGACCGGATTCTGCGGTATCCTTGATTGGAGCAAAACCAGGACCGGAATCCGAGGACGACCGGATTCTGCGGTATCCTGGATTGGAGCAAAACCCGGACCGGATTCCGAGGAAAACCGGATTCTGCGGTATCCTGGATTGGAGCAAAACCCGGACCGGATTCTCAGGTCGACCGGATTCTGCGGTATCCTGGATTGGAGCAAAACCCGGACCGGATTCTCAGGACGACCGGAATTGGACTTTGTTTAAATTTTTTTTTAAGCCCTAACCTCTCCTCAGGGCCGTAACCCTCCCAGTCTACCAAGTACTCCAGGCGGCCACCACGGCACCGGGAGTCCAAGATCTCCTTCACCTTATATATAGTGCTGTCCTCCAGAATTATTGGGAGAGGGGGTTCCTCACTCGGACCAGGCTCTGTGGAGGGAGAAACAGGTGTGTGGTAAGGTTTCAGGAGTGACAAAGATGCTTTAAGAGGGTGAAGGGACCAACATATCTGGGACTCAGCTTCTTGCAGGGCAGGCGCAGCTTGATGTCCCTCGTTGACAGCCAGACCTTCTGTCCCGGTTGGTATTGCGGGGCCGTGGACCTCCGAAGGTCTGCTGTCATTTTGCGCCTGCGTACTGCTCGCTGGAGCTGATGGTGAGCATCGTCCCAGACCCTCTCGCTCTCCTGGAACCAGTAATCCACTGCACTTCCGAAGGTTCCCCTGACCAGGGGAATAAGGGTGGCTGGTAGCCGAGCACGCACTGGAAGGGAGTGAGTCCAGTAGCAGCTTGACGTAATGAGTTCTGGGCGTACTCGGCCCAGCCAATAAACTGGTTCCAGGAGTCCTGGTGGCTGTGGCAGAAGGTTCGCAGGAAGCGGCCGATCTCTTGGATCTTCCTCTCCGTCTGCCCGTTGGTCTGGGGATGGTAACCTGAAGACAGACTCACAGTCACATCTAGGAGTTTGAAGAAGCCCTTCCATACTCGAGAGACAAATTGTGGACCATGATCTGACACAATGTCTTCGGGAATGCCAAAATACCTGAATACATGATTGAAGAGGAGTTCCGCCGTCTCCATGGCCGTGGGGAGACCCTTAAGGGGAAGCAGTCGACAGGACTTGGAGAATCTGTCCACAATTACAAGGATACAAGTATTACCATCCGATGCTGGTAGGTCAGTGACGAAATCAACTCCCAGATGCGACCATGCACGATTGGGAACGGGCAGCGGGAGGAGTTTGCCTGCTGGTAAGTGGCGAGGGCTCTTGGTCATGGCACAATCCACGCATCCCTGGACGAACCTTCTCACATCCCTGGCCATGTTGGGCCACCAGTATTGATTTTTCAACAGCGAGAGGGTACTGTTGGTCCCTGGGTGGCCAGTGCCCAGAGATTCATGAGCGGAGCGGATGATGGAAGTGCGTTGTAATCTGGGCATGTATTGTTTACCCGGAGGACAGCCCGGCGGAGTGGCGGTGGAGGCATTGGCAGGAGTGGCTGGTTCAGGGCTCCACTGGATGGGGCAGGTGAAGATCTTCTCTGGGATGATGGTTTCGGGAACTTCGTCGATTTCTTCGGGAGTGTGAATACGGGACAGGGCATCTGCTTTGGTATTCTTCGATCCTGGACGGTACGAGATTGAAAAATTGAAGCAAGTGAAGAAGAGGGCCCAATGTGCCTGACGGGGGTTGAGTCGTTTGGCCTCCTTCAGGTATTGCAGATTTTTATGATCTGACAGGACAGTGAAAGGATGCTGAGCACCCTCCAACCAATGCCTCCATTCCTCGAGGGCGAGCTTGATTGCCAAGAGTTCCAGATTGCCGATGTCATAGTTCCTTTCCGCCGGCTGAACTTTTTGGAAAAGAAGGCACATGGATGGAGTTTGATCGGATTCCCCTTCTGCTGAGAAAGCACGGCTCCTACTCCTGAAGTGGAAGCGTCAACCTCCACAATGAAGGGTTTCTGACGGTCAGGATGCACGAGGATAGGAGCGTGGGTGAAGGCGTCTTTCAGTTTCTCGAAGGCCTCCGTGGCAGCTGGAGTCCAGGACAGAGACTTGGGCCTATTTCTGAGCAGGTTAGTGAGGGGTCTGGTAATGGTGCTTTCATCCTGGATGAATCTTCTATAAAAGTTGGCAAAGCCTAGGAATCTCTGGAGCTCTTTAACAGTGGAGGGTACTGGCCAGGTTCGGATAGCCTCCACCTTCCCCTCGTCCATTCGGATGCCGCCGCTATCGATGATGTAGCCCAGGAAATGTACGGAGGGCTGGTGGAATGAGCATCACAGCGATTTTTGAATGTAAATAACTAGAGCTTGTTTTCGTCACTCCTGAGAAAGCTGAATCTGAGTAATCGTGAGCTTGGAGACACAGGAGTGAATCAGATCGCTGCTCTACTGCAGGATAAACACTGTACTCTCAACACACTGAAGTGAGTATTGATAGTTTATTTACAGTGTTACATTACTTCTAATAGTAATGTTACTGTAGCTGCTAATAATATCTCCTTGCTTGAGTCAGAGCAGTTTTTCCCTCAGCATCACAAAGAGCCGCTATAATGTGAAATATTAAATTAAATAGCCAATTACAGAGTGACATCAAGCTTTAAAAAGTTGAGTAAATCAGTTTGATCATGAGTCAATAATTATTTACAGTTACTGTAGAGAGAGAAAAATTATTTTCTTCTAGAGTTTAGAAAACTCATTCAAACAAGTGATAGATTGTAAAAACAGCAGCGCTATAAACACACAGATGTCTTTCCTAACATTAACAGCTCAGTTCTGTGTAAATTAAAGATTGCAAAAGTCCAGTAAATGTTAATCTTACATATAAAAATTAGGGCCGGGACTCGATTAAAAAAAATTATCTAATTAATTAGAGGCTTTGTAATTAATTAATCGAAATTAATCGCATTTTAATCGCATATAAATATTTGACCTGAGAACAGTGAGAAGTAAGTTTTTTCATATGGATTTTTAGTATACCATTGAATAATGACTGAATACATAAGCTTAAGCAATAAAATATTGTTTATTTTTGTTCAACCAAGTCCAACAGACCAGTGCAATATTACCATTAAGTGTAGCAATAGGATATTTAGAAATATAGTAGCCTACATTTCAGAAATTCAGGTACCCTATAGGTAGGTATACCTTCTGTAAACTGTTTTTTTAAGTAAAACACAATACTGTCAAGTACATTCAGAACATTGGAAACCCTGACTATTACTGTAGACAACATCTCTGTTGCTTCAGAGGCCATAACAGACTTTGTTGATTTACCAACAGCTGGTTTAAAAAAATAAAATTAAGTTCAGTCCAACTCTCAATAACCTTGGCCAAAACAATAAAGAGTTCAACATAAAGTGCCAGTTGCACCAACAACATAATACATAAAGTTTCAGTTGCACCAACAACATAATACATAGTTCAACATAAAGTGTACCATTTAAAATAAAATAAAAAAAGTGCCAGTGATTGACCTCAGTCCCTATTCTTCCAATAATCTGATGAAAAATAAATCTCTCTGTTGCTTAGGCCACTGTTTGATCAACATTTCAGGAACAACAACCCCATTGGTTTCAGGATACCTGTATGACTATTCCTCTACTTTTCTTTCAGCCAGTTGCTGAGACAAACTAGCCTGTTCACATTTTCAGAGCTCAAGGCTGCCCTTTTCTTTTGAACTATGTTACCTGCCAACGAGTAAAGTCTTTCACAAGGGACAGAAGTGGCAGGGCTGCCCAGAAACTTGCGGGCCAGGGCAGAAATCTGTGGATAGGCTCCCTCATGAGTGGACCACCACTGCAGTGGGCAGTCTGTCTCACTGATGGTGGGCTCTGCCCTGTAGCGGGCCAGAGCCCCGTTGGGCCCCTCTTCATCCTCTGATTCATTGTCTGAATTAAACAGCAGGAGGCTCCTCTTCCTTGCTGGCTGCTCTGTGGGTTCTGGAGTGGCTCTGTTTGGTTCTATTCGCAGCAGTGCCTCAATGCTGGTCCACACCCCTTCTCGCTCTCCTCTTGGTAGACACTTTAGGTTCTTAGAATCAGAATCAGAATCAGGTTTATTGTCATATCACAGATTTACAGAGTAAAAAGATGGGTGAAATTAATTTCATACATGGTTCCCATAGAAAGAAAGAGGGGGAGGGAAGAAGGGGGGGCAGGGGAAAGGGGGTCAAAAAGAAAGAGAAAAGAAAAACAAAGAAGACCATTACACACGTTACCTTAAAGCGTGGGTCGAGTGCTGTAGCTACCCTGAGCCATCCATGGTTGAGTGTATCTTGGCGTTGAGACAGGTCCTTTTTAAAGTCACCCTAGAACCTCACCACATAGGCTGGGTCGACCTCCATGGTGTGGGTCAGGTGGCGGAGAGCAGGTAACACAACAGAGCACGAGACATAAGTCTCACCCCCAAGGAGCTCAGTCACATATCTGCAGAGGATAGTTTTGGAAATTGATTAATTATTGTGCCAATTAATAGTAGATTAAAAACAGTAGCAACTTTATACTATAGTCATAGTGATATTGATATTCAGTACAATAAATTTAAAAACAGTCGGTGGGTATTTACCTGCATGGTTTAAGGAGGGTCTCGAGCCTCTGCAATCTGTCCCACTCTGCTGTAGTTAACATGGTGAGCTTGTGCTTCTGTTTGGCTAGAGTAACATTCACAGCCTCTTTGTTCTTCAGCAGACGAGAGATCATAAACAGTGTTGAATTCCACCTTGTGGAAACATCCTGTATCAGTGACTCTTTGTCTTGTTCTAGTTGTGTTTGCTCCTTGTGCAGGGGCTATGTTTAAAGTGCCCCACAATTTTACGACATTTTGCCAGTGTGGCTGTGAACCCACTGTCAGCAAGGCAAACTGTGATGGTCCTCTGCAACACGTGAGCAACACACGGCATGTGCTGGAATGTGAGTCGTCTCATTGCAGCGACCATGGTTCGGGCACTGTCTGTTCCGATTGTGGTGACTTTTTGTGTGATTTCCCAGGCATCTGACACAGACTCAAAATCTTCTGCCATGTTTTCAGCAAAGTGCCTAGTGGTGGTCTTCTGCATAGTTAAGGCAAATGAGTGAAGACGCCACTTGACATCAATAAAGTGTGCCGTCACACCGAGGTAATTTGAATTGCTCACCTAGGTCCAGTGATCCCCAGTCAGGGCAACACACTCGGCTTTCCCCAATAAATTCTCTTTATCTTCCTTTTCATTGTCATAAAGCTGCTGGACTCTTTTTGTCACTGTCTTTCTGCATGGCAGCTCGTAGGTTGTGTCAGACGAAGCAATCTGTAGTACATTTTGCAGGCCCTTATCTTCTACCACTCCAAGTGGTCTACAGTCGAGTGCAATCCAGTGAGCCAGGCCGTGGGTTATTTTTTCAGACGTGGACTTAGTTATCCTGGTCCTTAAACCAGTCATCTGGTGGAGTGTGGGTTGGGTGTGGGTCCTTGTAGTCGGAGTCGGGCTAACGTCCACGCTAGCTGCTATATGTTTAGCATTGAGGTGATACTTGAGGCTCGATGTGCTGCGGTGATATGCAAATTCCTTGTTGCATAGCTTGCACACAACCATGCTCTTATCGACGCTTCCATCCATTCGTTTTTTATAACAAAATTTCCCATCCACACGGCCAACCAAAGCGGTCTCATCAGCTTCTTTGTCCATGTTCACTGTGGTTTGTTTTTGTCTGAACGCTAGTTGGTGCTCCAGTATAATCGGTCCGCCGAAACTCATCCAGTGAGAAACGTTCCGCTGTGCAAAAATAAGTGCGATTAAAATGCGTTAAAAAAATGTACGCGTTATTTTTGTGTAATTAATTGATCTAAATTAACGTGTTAAAGTCCCGGACCTAATAAAAATCATTAAATATTTATGAGCAGAAAAAAATACTTTACGTGATTAAAAAATAAAAAGGAATGAATTATCAGTCAGAGGGCAGAAGGCATTTTGGTCATATTGATCATTTATAGGCCCTAGAAATGTACACATTAAATATGATACAGTATACTATTTTCATAAATTACATAACAATTGTACTTATTGTTCAACAGAATTTTACAAAGAATGTTACGTTTAAGTTATGAGAGAATAAATGTTGTAACACACAATGCCAAACAAGCATTATGTTTTCAGTTAATTTATACCCTAAAGGGGCGATGTATCCTGAGGAATACAAAACTAAAAATCAGGTAAAAAAAAAAAAACATGCAATTGTATTATGAAGTGAAGTGAAGTGAAGTGAAGTGAAGTGAAGTGAAGTGAAGTGACATTCAGCCAAGTATGGTGACCCATACTCGGAATTCGTGCTCTGCATTTAACCCATCACGCGTGCACACACACAGCAGTGAACACACACACACCGTGAACACACACCCGGAGCAGCAATTGTATTATGGAAAATAACAATAAATTAATTTCTGATTTCTCTTTATATTCTTGCAATCTTTTGGGTTAATCTGGATTACCTGATTTTAACAAATAACTTGTGAATTTAAAACTGTATTAGTAAATGTTGAAACTGATATTAAGGTTATTAATTGCTGTACTAGTATTGTTCATCACTGGTTCATGTTAACTAATGAAGTTAATGTTAACAAATGAAATCTTATTGTAAAGTGTTAACGAGTCAGCAGTGTGTGAGAACAACAGACATAAACACATTTACCATAGAGAGCAAAAAGTGATGTGACATGAATGTGTAAACTAACTTGGATAAATAGATCACATCTTGATGAGTAAGTTTGCTGATTTTCAACCTTTGTAACCTTTATATAGCTGGTAATAAGTTTAATTGCCATATATTTGAAGTATTGCCTTTTCTCTTTCTGTCTTCAGTCTGTGTGGATACAGTATTACAGAGAAACAGAGTCTGATCCTGACTTCAGCTCTGAAATCAAACCCATCACACCTGAGAGAACTGGACACTGTTACGGGGCTGACGAGACATGAGACGTGCAGATCCTTGTGCAAAGCTTTATTAAACAACATGGTCAAGACAGGCAGGGTCAGAGATCGGCAAACAGGTATGGTGGAGGCAAGACAGAGCAATCCGTGGGGCAAGCATGGGTCAACGATCAGCGAACAGTATCCAAAGGGGCAAGGCAGAGAGATAATCCAGAGTCGAGAGCAATAATCCAAACGGGGAGCGAACAGAGTCCAAACGGCAGAGGCGAAGGGTAAATCCAGGAAACACGGGCAGGGTCAGACACGGCAAGAAAGACAAGGCAAGACTAAGACTATGATTATGTCTCTGTAAAGTAGCTATCGCTAGGAGAGTGATAAATGCTAAAACAATTACAGGAACAAAACAGAAACACGGAATGGCACGGTAAAGCAGCTAGCGCTAGGTGAGCACTAAATGCAGATCAATACTCGGCCTCGATGCTGAGGAAGTCCATGGCTTATATAGTGTGTGTTTGGGTGATGGTGATTGCGAGATGGTTCTCAGGTGTGGGCGTGATCATTGTGAACAGCTGTGTATGAGTCCGTGTGGTGAACGAGTGACCTCTGGTGGCTAGTGAAGGGAAGTGCATGGTCAGGATTCGTGACAGACACGAGCTGGAATAATCTAGGAGACTCTGGCGTGAAAGACCTCAGTGATCTACTGATGAACACACAATGCAAGCTGCAGAAACTAGAGTTAGTATCATTATACTGTACGGCAGCTACAGTCTGATTAAACTTTACCGTGTAGTTTAAGATCGCTGGACTCCTGTTCATCATTTCTAGCGCTCCATCTTCTGTGTTTCTCCATCTGAAGAAAGATTCAGAAACACTATTAGTTCATGGGTTTGTATCTGTAGAACCAGCATCAAGCTCACTGAAATCTGACAAATCTTTGCTGTGAAACAAGACAGAAGTGAAAACAGAATAAAACCAGTCTAACAGATGACAGTCGATTATTCTAGTGTCCTCAAACACTCCTGCCTTCATTTGTTTCATATCATTTTTCTTGTGTATCAGTGACTGTATGGCATTTACTCATGATGTTTTTAACTCAGATATGAACTTAGATCTGATTGATTGTCTTTTCTCTGTTTGTCTCTTTCTAGTCTTTATAACTGTGGCATTACAGATGTTCCTGTACAGCCATATCACTCTGTAGCCCAAGACTGGTTGCCCACTGAAGCTAAGCAGGGTTGAGCCTGGTCAGTACCTGGATGGGAGACCTCTTGGGAAAACTAGGTTGCTGTTAGAAGAGGTGTTAGTGAGGCCAGCAGGGGGTGCTCACCCTGCAGTCTGTGTGGGTCCTAACGCCCCAGTATAGTGACGGGGACACTATACTGTCAATAAGCACCGTCTTTCGGATGAGACGTTAAACCGAGGTCCTGACTCTCTGTGGTCATTAAAAATCCCAGGATGTCTTTCGAAAAGAGTAGAGGTGTGACCTCGGCATCCTGGCCAAATTTCCCCATTGGTCTCTGACCATCATGGCCTCCTAATCATCCCCTTACATTGATTGGCTTCATCACTCTATCTCCTCTCCACCAGTAAGCTGGTGTGTGGTGGGCGTTCTGGCGCACTATGGCTGCCGTCGCATCATCCAGGTGGATGCTGCACACTGGTGGTGGACAAGGAGACACCACCCCTCACAATGTAGAGCGCTTTGAGTGCTTAGAAAAGCAGAAAAGCGCTATATAAATGTAATGAATTATTATTATTAATATTCTTTAACAGTCTTTGAGAAACTCAAAAGCGCTGCAGTTTCTAAAAGAGCTTGATCTGAGTTATAATATGATTGGAGACTCGAAGCAGCGGCTCATTGATGTGATACGAGACTCAAACTGTGAACTGAGGTGAGAAAACATCAGTCTGATATTAAAGAGATCTTCAGTTACTGCTGATATGAACAATATATTCTGTCAAATATTAGTGAAAGGAGATCCTCAGATGATCATCAAGCTTTACTGCAGCAGAGGGTTATTGTGTCAGAATCAAATGTAAAGTTGAGTAAATGTTGAACACAAAGGAGGAAAGAGAACAAAAGCACACTGTCACAGCTTTATACAACAATACCTGCTTTATTAATAACAGCAGTAATAGTGAATCATTTCAGTCTAAAACAGATTTGATCAGATTGTAGGAAAACGCTGTGAAATCAGAGCAGATTCCAGCATCACATGATCAATGTCTCTGTGTTTTTACTTTCACCAGCAACATGTCACTTTACTTTACACTTACTTTACTTTCAGTTCTTTACGAAGACCGACACAAACATGCTTAAACTAGAGGACAAACGCCTTTAACTACTGGAACATTTAACTAAAGCTTTTGATTTAAGGCTAAATCACATTTGTATTTGTTCTGTGTTGTTTATTATATATGATGTACAATCATTAGCACGTGTTTCTCTTTATATTGACTCAATAAGAGCCACACAAACAGACAAACATTATTATATATAACAACTCATATTCTAAATGGATTTAAAACACAAATATTGTTTTAGAAATATCTATGCAAGATCATGTAACTGTAACTTCTTTTTACAAAAAAAAACCTGTGACTGAAATAGTAATTAATGTGTAATTTGTTCCACTGATTGTTTTCAATTCTGTTCCACCTTACAGTGAAGATGATCAATCTCCAAGAGATGCTACATGCTGTATATCATAGTCTGAGATGATGATGAGAGGAGCAGTGAACATCAGGTGAGGATCCACAGAAGAGCTTCACTACTGTGTCTATGAGCACACTGTAACTGATTTCTGTAATTTGAACAGTATTTTACTGTAATATGTACAGTAAGATACTGTAAAATGTATATACAGTATTTTACTGTAAACTGCAAAGGATTGTGGAAAAATATATGTATTTTACAGTAAACTACTGTAAATGTACTGTAGTGAACTTGCCCGCGAAAATGACCAATGCAAGGGAGATTTCTTTTATTTACTCTTTGGTGGAAGCAGCGGTAAAAGGACAAAAGAGAAAGGTTACACTGTTAACTGGACAAAAAGGTAAGTATATTATTTCTGTTTTATGCAAAACTGAGATATTTTAAGATGTTTTAACTTGTTAACAACAAACAAACATTATTCATTGTGTCCTTTTTCATATCGGGAGTTGGGGCCTTTTTTTCTGACTGACGGCCGGATTAACGCCGCCATAACGGTGATAACATAGACTGGTGAGTAAACTAAGGTCACCTATATTAGTCGAAATAAACCTTAGTTAAACCGAGAAACACGTTTGTAGGTTATGCAACCCCTTTAATGCAAGTTAGTTAATCTGGCAAATCCTTACTTAACCTTAACACGTACTAACGTGAAATAACGTTACTGAGGTAAAGTGCGTAGGCAACAACACCGTTTCAGTCGAGATTTTAAACAGTATTTTCAAGTACTTCTTTTGTTTGTTCTTTTCAAGTTTCTTGTCTAGATTTCGTCTGTAACGTCGGAGGTGTATTTTGGAGCCTCTTCTTGTGAATGCCATCGATGATAACATCAACTGGTAAGTTAATAATGTCAGTTAGCCGAAGTTAATGAACACAGAGAAGCATAATATCTTTTGTACACTGCCTCTTTATCGCAAGTGCAATTCTGTTCAAATGCTATTTAAGTTAGAAACGTGTGTACCAGTGTTGTATGTAACTTTAGAGACGGTCCCTAAATTCAGTGAGAGACGTAAAATAAAACCGCGAGCTAACATGAAATACTGAGGAAAACTGAGTTAAGAACTACCACTGTAAAGTACATCTTTGTATTTTATTTTCAAGTTTGGGGTCTTGTCATCTGCATCGGAGGAGTACTGGAGTCTTTTCCTGTAATTGCCGTCGTAACAACAGGTGAGGTTTCATCAACTTAACTAATGTTACTAAAGTAGCCAAATTAGCCACGGGCTGCTGTTCTCCACTAACTCCAGAACGAGTTTACTTTTTAAAGAGAGGAACAGGCTAGCAATATATTAATATAGTAAGTTTTGCTTATAAATATTAAAAATGTGGTAACACTTTACAATAAGGTTCATTAGTTCACGAGTTCACACTTACATATAATTTAAAAGGGTAAAGTTTAATGCGTATTTGGCGTGCTGTCCGGGGGGAGGGCTCCGAGCTCGGAGTTCGGCCCGAACCCAGAGTACTCCCCCCTATGTAAGTGCTTAGGACCAGAAGCGTGGAGAAGGGGTGGTGGAGGGATGCTGCAAAACTGTCAATGGAATGAGGTGAGACTGCTGAGTGTATATATATACACCTCTTACCATTGATTGCTGAGTGCTCTCCACTTGTGTTAATTATCTGAACGTGCTCCTCCCGAACTTTGTTAATAAAACATCATTTAACATTAACGTTAGTAAAAACATTAGTAAACATGAACTAAGAATGAACAATACTTCTACAGCATTTATATCTTAGTTAATGTTAATTTCAGCATTTACTAATGCATTATTAAAATCACAAGTTGTGTTTGTTAACATTAGTTAATGCACTGTGAACTAACATGACTAAACAACAACTGTATTTTCATTAACATTAACCAAGATTAATAAATATTCTAATAAATGCATTATTCATTGTTTGTTCATGTTGGTTAATACATTAACTAATGTTAACAAATGTCACCTTATTGTAAAGTTGGCACGGTGCACACACGAGGGAGGACACAGGAACACGCAGACGAGGATGTAAACTCAAATATATCTTTACTTCAAACATCAAGGCAGGGCAAGACAAGGCAGGGCAAGACACAGACAGCAACACTGGGGAGTAACGAGCTGACCAGACGAAATCTAACTGAACAGACAGGACTAATATACAAGGGATAATCATAGATAATGAGACGAACACAGCTGGACAAGAATTAACTGATTACATATAACAAGGACAGGAAACAAACCAAATATGGACACAAGAGGCAGGAACACATGACACACACGACAGAACCCTGACAAAAGTGTTACCAAAAATGTTTATTTTATTAAAAATGTTTGTATTACTGTATGGTAGTTTTTTTTCTGATCATAAACTACAGTAACACTAAAAGAGTGTTGTGACTCTGTCTGTTACAGGAGATTTCTCCAAGCAAAAACAGGATCCTGAATATGCAACCCGGTCTCATCCCAAGTCGTCACATATTGACGCTTGGTTTTGGCGTCGCTTTTTGACGCTCAAGGTACCCTTTAGCGTCACTTTTCGACGTGAAGGGAAGGTACCCCTTTAGCGTGACTTTTCGGCGTCGATATGCTAACGCGATATTGGGAATTTTATCGTCATAACAAGGTTGCCATTATTGCATATATGTAGGGGTGTGATTTTTCAATGTAAACAGTCAAAATAGTTTTATTTATATGACTTACCCAACCCCTGCCCCTAAACCTACCATCTGTGAACAAAACGCAAGATATAGGAGGCAGATGCAACTACTGTCATAATTTATTTAAAAATTATTAATATACGCTAAGTGTTTCCTATTTAAAAAAATGGAGGACCCTTCATATCGAAAAGTGACGCTAAAGGGGTACCTTGAGCGTCAAAAAGCGACGCCAAAACCAAGCGTCAATATGTGACGACTTGGGATGAGACTATGTTAGAATATGAGGGCAGAATCATCATACAGCCAGCTGTCCATTTTACAGATATGCAGAATTAGGTAACCCAAAATACATTTTGTTTTACATTGCATTACATTCATGCATTTGCCAGATGCTTTTATCCAAAGCAAGTTATATTGTATTTAAAGTAGGGGAGCACGGAGCAGAACCTAACAGTGTTTGACTGTCTTAGTTTGTGTAAATCCACAGCCAATTTTTTCAATACACTTTAATTTCACACTTGTCTAGTACAAATATGTTGCGTTGTTTCATAATTACAGTGTATATGTTTTTCGTTATTTACCTAAAAAGAATGGAAGTGAAATGTGACAACATGCCCCATAGGTGGGGTACATTGTAACATGTGAGGGGCATGTTGTAACATAACCATATGACAGCTTAAAATATTATCGGGTCTAATGAAAAAATATACAAGACAAACTAAAATATTTTGTCAATAAAATTAAATCATTAACTTTTTCAAATAAAATAATGACGTTTTTTAAAAATGAAAAATAATCTAATTTTGGAGTTTGACACTGAACACATTGCAACCATGCTTGGGACGACCCTGATCGCAACACACAGCTACATATACAGTGTAGTTCAAAACAGTGTGTGCAGATGAATAAACACATTCATAAATGATCCCTCCACACACAGCTGTCATAGGACATGAGACACATAAACAAGCCAAAATGCTTTACATTTCTTGAAATAATCATTTCTGAACATTAAACAACGATTGTCAGTCTTTATTCACCTGCTTCTTGTGGCTTCTCATTAAAACTCATAAAAGTAAATGGTGTAAATTGCATGGCTAAAATCATAGAATAGCATAGTTTAATAATAGCGGGGCACATAGTAACGCAGTGTTATAATGATCCCCATCTGTGCAACTGGAATTTAAAACTGGTTAGTGTCTTCTGCTAGTTAGCGAAGCATTACAAAACTATCTAAACTGATAAATAACAGATTGGAGATTAAAAAAATAATAGCAGATTTGTCTAATTTTAAATGAATACTAAAAACTGAGATGACAAAATTTACTTTAGACAGAAATTTACTTCTACTTTGGTAGAATAAATATTCAGCGACATCTTCAAAAGATTTTTTAATTTTGGTGCACGTTATTCTCTTTATAGTGTTGATATGGCAGCTAGTAAATACTGTAAATTTGGTTATGCTAGCATGTGTGGAAATATTTAAACCATGTGTGTTACAACTAACCAATGTAAGTTTGTGCCCTGCGTTCCCCTACACATTTTATGAAGTTATTAATTCCCTGGGAATCAAACAGGGGCGGCGCTAGGGGTGGGCTAAGGGGGCTGAAGCCCTGAATGTTTTTATTACCATGCCAATTATTTCTATTAAACCAGCACTTGAACAGCAAAATGCAGCTGCTTTAGGTATCTTTAACTTACTGTAGCCTATAAATTCATAATACCGATATCCCCATCTGACAAAATTAGATTACTGTTACCTTATAGTTCAAGTTCAAGTTCAAGTTGAGCTTTATTGTCATTCCGCTACATGTGGGGACATACAGTGGAACGAAATGTCGTGTCTCGCAGGACCACGGTGCTACATAAATACAGACATACAACAATGAAGTAAAAAAACACTATAAACCTATACACTACTAACAGATTTAACTATAAGTATACTATATATAAGTATTTACCCTATACAAACTAAAAGAATAAAGGATAAAAAATACAACTATACGAATGCTTCACATAAATATTACCCTATACAAACTAAAAAATAGAAGATAAAAAATACAAACTATACGAATGCTTCACAAATACTGTACATGTGCAAAGAGAGACATTTGAGTCAGCAGCTGGTTGGGGAACAGTGCAGGATGATTTGTAGTACATGAGCATGTAAACATACATATATTGCGGAGTCTTTTGTGAGATTGTGCACACGCAGCAGTGTGTGTAAGTGTAAGTGTCCATAGTGCGCATAGTGTAAAGTGTAAGTGTCCGTAGTGCACATAGTGTAAAGTGTGAGTGTCCATAGTGTAAAGTGTCCATAGTGCACATAGAGGAGAGTGTCCATAGTGTAAAGAAAAATAAGAATAAAATAAATAAAAAAATAATTAAAGTTCCATACAGTTTTTCTTTGGTGTGGTAAGGTTTGGGGTGGGGTGTGGTCCATGTTCAGGAGGTAGGGGTTTGCATGGGGTTTCAGAGGGGGGCGGGGTGGTTTGAGTTCAGGGCTCTCACAGCCTGGGGGAAAAAGCTGTTGAGCAGTCTAGCGGAGCGGGCCCTGATGCTCCGGTACCGTCTTCCTGATGGTAGGAGCTGGAAGAGACTGTGGGAGGGATGGGTGGAGTCCTTCACGATGCTGTTGGTTTTGCTGGAGCATCGTGTAAGGAAGATGTCCAGGATGGAGGGGAGAGGGGCACCGATGATCTTTGCAGCTGTGTTCACTGTCCGCTGGAGGGTCTTGCGGTCAGCAGCACTGCAGTTCCCGTACCAGACAGTGATGCAGCTGGTCAGCACACTCTCAATGGTGCCTCTGTAGAATGTGGTGAGGATGGGTGGAGGGAGACTTGCTCTTTTCAGCCGGCGGAGAAAGTGTAGGCGCTGTTGTGCCTTTTTGGAGAGTGACATGGTGTTGGTGGTCCAGGTGAGATCCTCTGTGATGTGCACCCCCAGGAATTTAGTGCTGCTGACTCTCTCCACAGTCGAGCTGTCGATGGTCAGTGGGGGGTGGTCAACGGAGTTTCTCCTGAAGTCCATCACAACCTCCTTTGTCTTCTCCACATTGAGGGACAGATTGTTTGTGCCACACCATTCAGCCAGCTGTGCCACTTCCTCTCTGTAGTGCGTTTCATCGTTGTTGCTGATGAGACCTACCACTGTTGTGTCATCAGCAAACTTGATGATGTGGTTGGAGCTGAACTTGGCAGTGCAGTCGTGGGTCAGCAGTGTGAAGAGCAGCGGGCTGAGCACACAGCCTTGTGGGGCACCTGTGCTCAGTGTTGTAGTGCTCGAGGTGTTGTTGCCGACACGGACTGACTGAGGTCTTCCAGTTAGAAAGTCCAGGATCCAGTTACAAAGGGAATTGTTAAGGCCCAGCAGGTTTAGCTTATTTATGAGCTGTTGTGGGATTATTGTGTTGAATGCCGAGCTGAAGTCAATGAACAGCATTCTAACATAGGAGTCTTTATTTTCTAGGTGGGTAAGAGCCAGGTGGAGGGTGGAGGAAATTGCATCGTCCGTAGAGCGGTTTGGACGGTATGCAAACTGGAGCGGGTCGAGTGTGTTGGGGAGGCTGGTTTTGATGTTATGCATGACTAGCCTCTCAAAGCACTTCATCATGATTGGAGTCAGTGCTATGGGACGGTAGTCATTGAGACAGGACACAGGTGATTTCTTTGGTACCGGTATGATTGTTGTGGATTTGAAACACATGGGGACGACTGCCTGACTCAGCGAGGTGTTGAAGATATCTGTCAGCTGTGCAGCACAGTCTCTCAGAACACGGCCAGGTATGTTGTCAGGACCCGCAGCCTTGCGTGGGTTAATCCTAGATAGTTTTTGTGCAGGTGTGTCATTCTGCATTTCAAACCGTGAATAAAAGTGGTTGAGTGCATCGGGGAGGGATGTGTCCTCATCACAGGCCTGTGGCGGGAGCTTGTAGTCAGTGATGGTCTGAATGGCTTGCCACAGGCTCCGTGTGTCTCTGCTGTCTGTGAAGTGGTTGTTGATTTTTTGGGCATATGACCGTTTTGCTTTTTTGATGCCACAGGACAGATTGGCTCTTGCTGTTTTGAGGGCTGCTTTATCTCCTGATCTGAATGCTTCATCTCTGGTCTTTAGCAGCCCACGAACCTCTGCTGTCATCCATGGCTTCTGGTTTGCACGTGTGGTGATGGTCTTGGTGACTGTCACATCATCAGTGCACTTTTTGATGTAAGCAGTCACAGTTTCAGTGTACTCATTCAGGTCTGTGTGGTTGTTGTAGGTGGCTGCCTCTTTAAACATGTTCCAGTCTGTGTCCTGGAAGCAGTCCTGCAGTGCTGAGGTGGCATTGTCTGGCCATACTGTGATCTGCTTTTCAACCGGTTTGGTGAGTTTGAGAAGTGGTCTATATGCTGGGATTAACATAACAGTGATGTGGTCAGAGTACCCGAGGTGGGGGCGGGGTTCAGCCTTGTAAGAGTTCTTAACTGTTGTGTAAACAAAGTCCAGTGTGTTGTTTCCCCTTGTTGCAAAGTTCACATGTTGGTAGAACTTTGGCAAAACTGTCTTTAAGTTTGCGTGGTTGAAGTCACCGGCTATGATGAAAAAGCCGTCGGGGTTTTTTGTTTGTTGTACACTGATGGCGCTATACAGTTCACGAAGCGCGTCCTTAGCATTTGCACACGGGGGGATGTAAACCGCAACGATAACAATGGCCGTGAACTCCCGCGGCAGATAGAACGGTCGACACTTCACAACCATAAACTCCACCAGCGATGAACAGTGTTTTGATAATACCACAGCGTTGTTACACCAGTCTTTGTTGATATACACACACAAGCCACCTCCGCGTGTCTTACCAGACAGTGATGAATCTGGTAAATCCTCTCTCACACCGTTTGCGACGCTGCCTTGTGCGGGTAGCGTCAGTAGGCGAGGCCGCGGTCTCGAGGTCCGGCTCCAGCAGTAAACAAAGGCCTCGTAGCTTCTCAGTAGCCGCCGGCGAGAGTTGGTGTACGTAAGCGTTGCTGATATCCAAAAGACTTTGGCGATCATAGATGAATTCTGGGGTGATTTCCTTAAGAGTTAGCGGTAAACTGACACTATTTGGAGACGAACAGACGACATTAAACGACATAAAAGCACCGTCTTTGGGACCCGGAGCAGCCGCAGCGATCGATCGCGCCGCCATCTTCCTTCCTAGAGCAACAAATATGTTTTTAATCATGGTATTATAAGCACTGATTTTCTAGGGGACACACACATTTAGAATGACTAGAAAATATGAACAGATTGGTTAGCATTTAATATGGTCTGTGGCAGACTTTACTAAGTGTCAGGGCAACAAAATACAATAAACAAGAAGTTAATATTAAGTGATTTAAATTGTGAAGAAAATATTGTCTTTTTGCTCTATTTCGCAAAAACGGTTCTAAACAAAGCCATGTCGTGCGTCTCTTCACACAACAGTGTTTCATTACTGAAAGAATTGACCTTTTTTTGAATGACTTGAATCAGTGATTCGTTGATCCATTCATTCATAACAGTTTCTTCGTTCCTGAATGAATCAGTAGTTTTTAATGAACTGATGAATAAATGGCTCAGTCATTAAGACAGTGGCTTGCTGCCACTGACTTGTACTTTTATTTGACTTGTATCCCGTGTATTCTGATACATAAATTAATGTCTCTGGGCTAACCCCCGGAACCCTAGAACCACCCCTGAAATCAAACCCATTAATTCAGCATTCTAGCACTTTGCTCTACTGATTGAGAATGCATTGTAAAAAAACTTTCCAGGTTACGTATGTAACCCAAGTTCCCTGAAGGGAACGATAGCTGTGTCCGAAGACGCTATGGGAACGCCTTCTGCGTGACCACGCTCTGAATATCACATGTAATCAGTCCAAAGAGGGCGAGGCATCACGGGCGGGGTGACGTCACGACCAGGAAGTATATAAGCACGTGCAGCAGAGCCGGCGTCAGCTTCAAGTCATGAAGCAAGCGCTGGCAGGGATGCCGGAAGTGTGGCTACGAGACGCAGCTCTCGTTCCCTTCAGGGAACCTGGGTTACATACGTAACCTGGAACGTTCCCTTCTAGGAACTTCGAGCTGCGTCCGAAAACGCTATGGGAACGAGATACCAACGCCGCCAGACTGACAAGTCCCTGCCTGGTGTCAGGACGAAAGGACGGAGGAGCCTGGAGTGGCTCGGATGACAAGGTTATAGAACCTGGCGAATGTCAGGGGCGAGGACCACCCAGCAGCGTTGCAGATGTCCTGCATGACACCTGCCAAGAAGGCCTTGGAGGCCGCCACACCTCGGGTCGAGTGTGCTCTGACTCCCAGCGGCGGGGGACGCTCAGAGGCCTCGTATGCCAGTTTAATGGCATCCACTATCCACCTTATAAGAGTAGGCTTCGTAGCAGGAAGACCCCTCTTAGGCGGACCAAAGCACACGAGCAATTGGTCCGACTTTCTCCACAGGGCAGCTCTGTGGATGTACGTGCCCAGTGCTCGCACTGGACACATACAGTTGTGCCTCTCCTGGTCTGGATCCCTGAAGGGAGGAGGACAGAAGGCCTGGAGTACGACTGGCTGTGGTACGACCGTTGGAACCTTCGGTACGTACCCCGCACGGGGGTAGAGAAAGACTTTCGCCATGCCGGGCGCAAAGTCAATAGAGGCCGTAGACAGGGCCTGAAGGTCACTCACCCTCCTCAGAGAGGTGATAGCCAGCAAGAAAGCGATCTTAATGGTGAGGAGTCTCTCAGTTATCTCCTCAATAGGCTCGACAGAGCCACAGCCAGGTCCCACGTAGGGACGGGGGAGCGTACCGGCCCGGCCAGAACGGTGCTACTAACAGTAGACTGACCTCGTCCCGGCGCACTCTCGCCAGAACTCCCGGGAGCAGAGCGATCGGGGGGAAGGCGTACAGACGAAGCCTCGTCCAAGTCTGTACCATAGCGTCCAGTCCCAGAGGAGCTGGAGGAGCTAGAGAGAACCAGAGGGGACATTGTGTTGACTCTCGAGTCGCAGAGGTCCACCTGCTTCACCACCTCGGGGTGAAGCATCCATTCCCCGGGCCTCGGCCCCTGTCTCGACAGGACGTCTGCTCCCACATTGAGATGCCCAGGAATGTGCATAGCTCTCAGTGATAGGAGCTTGCCCTGGGACCACACAAGGATCTGGTGTGCCAGCTTGTACAAGGGACGCGACCGCAGACCTCCTTGGTGGTTGATGTAAGAGACCACTGCCGTGCTGTCGGTGCGGACCAGCACGTGGTGATCTCTCGGGTCCGGGAGGAAGTGCTTGAGTGCACGGAACACAGCTAGAATCTCTAGCCAGTTGATATGCCACCTCAGGTGGCGACCACTCCACAGACCGCGGGCAGGGTGGCCACTCATGACCGCACCCCAACCGGTAAGGGAGGCGTCCATCGCAAGCGAGACGCGGCAACAAGGAGCTCCCAGCACCGGGCCCTGAGACAAGAACCAAGGGTTCCTCCACATGTCTAAGGCACGAATACAGCGGCGTGACACTTTGACAGCGCGGAGCGGGTTTCCCCTCAGGGAGACCCCCTGGTCTTGAGCCACCACTGTAGGGGTCTCATGTACAGCAGGCCGAACAGAATCACGTTGGACGCAGCTGCCATAAACCCAAGCAGCCTCTGCCACTGCTTGACAGTGAATGACTGGCCCTCTCGCACTCTCTTGACTGCCGTGAGGATCGACTCGATCCGAGCAGGGGTCAAACGAGCCTGCATCGTGGTCGAATCCCACACCACGTCTAGATAAGTGGTTCTCTGAGCTGGAGAAAGCACACTTTTCTTGGCGTTTAGCCTTAACCCCAAATCTTTCATGTGGGCGAGAACGACATCTCGATGCCGAATCGCCAACTGCTCTGATTGAGCGAGGATCAACCAATCATCGATGTAATTGAGTATGCGGATGCCCTGCAGTCGCAACGGGACCAGAGCCGCATCCACACACTTGGTGAAAGTGCGGGGTGAGAGTGCTAGGCCAAAGGGTAGAACCCGATACTGGTACGCTTTGCCCCCGATAGCGAACCTCAGGAACTCCCTGTGAGAGGGAAGGATGGATACATGGAAATAGGCATGTAGAAGTACCGGCTGTAGACTTCGTGAGGAGGAACCAACTTGATGGCTTCCTTCCTCAGCAAAGTATCGACTTCCTATTCCAAAACCAGAGCCTGCTCGGGGCGGACTGCAGTCACAACAACCCCGTTGAACGGCGGAGGTGGCCCATCGAACTGGATGCGATAGCCATTCTCTACCGTCTGCAGGACCCAAAGAGACACATTCGGCAGTCGCTGCCAGGCTGCCAAATGATCTACTAAGGGAATCAGTCTCTCGAGACTGACCTCTGGTGTCAGAGAAGCGGCCAGACCACTGCCTCGATGCAGCGCACCGGATGGAGACACGCAATCTGGCGGCTGAGGCGAGTCTCTCAGGCCCGCTGTATTCACAGGCGGAAAAACCTGAGATAAACACTCGCTGGGACCCGTTGGGCCCTGGAACAACGGCAGGGTTGGTAGACAGGTCTCCGGAGGGCACCTAGGGGAGATCAGAATCAGAATGAGCTTTATTGGCCAAGTATGTTTACACATACAAGGAATTTGTTGTAGTGACAGAAGCTCCACAGTGCAACAGAAAGACAGTAACAGGACAGGACACAGGTAATAAAACAAAATAACAAGAAATAGCCAATAACCAATGTACAAAGCAGCAAAAAAAAAAAAAAAAACACAATATATAATATATAATATAGGCGACTATGTATGCACAGGTCAAGTATGTGCAAATTAGAAATGAGAAAAATAAAAATAAAATAAGTGAGTGTGGTGAATGCATAATGAATTAGTTGTGTGTTCCACGTTTATTTATGTGTGTGATGAGTGTTCATGAGATGTATTGACTGAGGGAAGAAACTGTTCCTGTGTCTGGTCGTTCTGGTGCTCAGAGCTCTGTAGCGTCGACCAGACGGTAACAGTTCAAAGAGGTTGTGTGCTGGATGTGAGGGGTCCAGAGTGATTTTGCCAGCCCTTTTGCTCACTCTGGATAAGTACGGTTCTTGGAAAGTGGGGAGGGTTGTACCAATGATTCGCTCAGCAGTCCGGACTACCCTCCGTAGTCTTTTGAGGTCAGATTTGGTAGCTGAGCTGAACCAGACAGTTATTGAGGTGCAGAGGATGGATTCAGTGATGGCAGAGTAGAACTGTTTCAGTAAGTCCTGTGGCAGGTTGAACTTCCTCAGCTGGCGAAGAAAGTACAACCTCTGCTGGGCCTTCCTGACAATGGAGTCGATGTGAATATCCCACTTCAGGTCCTGAGAGATGGTGGTGCCCAGGAATCTGAATGACTCCACTGCAGTCACAGTGCTGTTCATGATGGTGAGTGGGGGGAGAGCAGGGGGGTTTCTCCTGAAGTCCACGATCATCTCCACAGTTTTGAGCGTGTTAAGCTCCAGGTTGCTGAGACTGCACCAGACAGCCAGCTCCTTAACCTCCTGTCTGTAAGCAGACTCGTCACTGTCCTGGATGAGGCCAATCAGTGTGGTGTCGTCTGCGAACTTCAGGAGCTTGACAGAGGGGTCTTTAGATGTGCAGTCGTTGGTGTAGAGGGAGAAGAGCAGTGGGGAGAGAACGCAGCCCTGAGGAGCTCCAGTGCTGATGGTGCGAGTGCTGGATGTGAATTTGCCAAGCTTTACTAACTGCTGTCTGTCTGTCAGGAAGCTGTTGATCCACTGGCAGACGGAGGTGGGGACGGAGAGCTGAGTTAGTTTATTTTGAAGGGTTTCCGGGATAATGGTGTTAAAAGCAGAGCTGAAGTCCACAAACAGGATCCTGACATAAGTCCCTGGTCTGTCCAGATGCTGCAGGATGAAGTGCAGTCCCATGTTGACTGCATCATCCACAGACCTGTCTGCTCTGTAGGCAAACTGCAGGGGGTCCAGTAAGGGTCCAGTGATGTCCTTCAGATGAGCCAGAACCAGTCTTTCGAATGATTTCATGGCTACAGACGTTAGGGCCACAGGTCTGTAGTCATTAAGTCCAGTAATTTTGTGTTTCTTTGGGACGGGGATGATGGTGGAGCGTTTGAAGCATGAGGGGACTTCACACAGCTCCAGTGATCTATTGAAGATCTGTGTGAAGATGGGGGCCAGCTGATCAGCACAGATTTTTAGGCAGGCTGGTGACACACCATCTGGACCAGGTGCTTTCCTTCTTTTGTTCTTCCTGAAGACCTGGCACACATCATCTTCGCTGATTTGAATTGTAGGTGTGGGGGAGAGAGGGGTTGCTGGAGGAGTGAATGGTTGTGTGGAGGGGTGTTCTGGGCGAGTGTGGGGTGATCGTTCAAAACGACAAAAGAACTCGGGACAAAAGAAGATGGTCACCGAGTACCGCGGTGTAAGCCGCTCTGCCCCAGTAGGGGTCGCCTTCCGTAGTCCTGGGGCTCGCCCATCAGGACTTCTTTGCCGAGGACCTCTTGGCCAACAAGACAGCCCTCAGATCTGCCTTCGGCCGTGAGGTCCCCGGCGCAGAGCGCCGCTGCCCTCAGCTCTGCCGCGGGGGAGCACGAGAGGCGACGCTCTGCTTCTGCACTGCCCTGTGTGAGGAGCTGGCATGCGGAGGAGTCTGCTCCCGCCCAGCAGGCTCCAGAGTTAGAGAGCTACGGGGGAGGAACCGCCAGAACGCCTCCGCTTGCTTACGAGCCTCCTGAAACCTGTCGACGACAGAGCTCACAGCGTCGCCGAACAGGCCAGAAGGCTGAAGCGGGGCGTCCAGGAGGCAGACCCTGTCCTTACCCTTAATATCAGACAGGGTCAGCCACAAATGCCTCTCCGTTGCCACCATAGCTGCCATGGAATCAAACGATCCGTCGGACCTGAGTAGGTATCAGTCTTTGCTTTCATCTTTCTCTACTGAAGTCCACACTGCCAAATCCTCACATTTCCACAACAAGATCACCAGCGCTCCAGACATGCGTAATCTCTTCAGAACATTTAATTCTCTCCTCTGTCCCCCTCCTCCACCTCCCACCTCTTTGATAACCGCTGATGACCTTGCCTCTTTTTTCACAGACAAAACTAGAACAATCAGCAACCAGTTCTCAACTCCACAGGACCTCCAATCAACCACATCCACCGCTCTAGCTCCCATCTTCTCCTTCTGTCCCCTCACCGAGGCAGAAGCATCCAAACTTCTCCTCTCCAGCCATCCTACAACATGTCCTCTCGACCCGATCCCCTCTCACCTTCTCCAAACAATCTCTCCCACACTCTTACCGGCACTCACACACATTATCAACTCATCTCTCCTCACAGGCATCTTCCCCACAGCATTCAAGCAGGCTCGGGTAACCCCACTGATCAAAAAACCTATATTAAATGCTTCTCTTTTAGATAACTACAGACCTGTCTCTCTCCTTCCATTCATAGGGAAAACACTCGAATGAGTTGTCTTCAACAAGCTCTCGCGGTTTCTTTCACAGTACAACAAACTGGATGCTAAACAGTCAGGTTTCAGGAGTGGCCATTCAACAGAGACTGCGCTACTCTCAGTCACTGAAGCCCTGCGAACTGCAAAGGCTGATTCCAAATCGTCAGTCCTCATTCTGCTGGATCTCTCTGCTGCTTTTGACACTGTCAATCATCAAATTCTCCTGTCTACACTCTCATCACTGGGCATCACTGGGATTCCACTTCGCTGGTTTTTTATCCTATCTCACCGGTAGATCCTTCAGGGTGACCTGGGGAGGGGAGGTATCCAAACCACTTTCTGACAGAGCATGCTGCGCAACTTCTTGTCCAGGCCCATGTTGTTTCTAGACTGGACTACTGCAATGCTCTTCTGGCTGGTCTGCCATCAAACACAATCAAACCTCTTCAAATGATTCAGAATGCAGCGGCACGACTGATTTTCAACGAGCCCAAAAGAGCGCATGTTACACCTCTCTTCATCTCCTTGCACTGGCTACCAGTGGCAGCTCGCATCCAGTTCAAGTCACTGATGCTTGCGTACAGAACTACCACAGGCTCTGCACCCTCCTACTTCCACTCACTATTACGAACCTACATCCCCTCCAGAAGTTTGAGATCTGCTAGTGAGCGACGCCTTGTGGTACCATCACAGAGAGGCTCAAAATCACTCTCCAGAACATTTTCGTTCACCATTCCTGGCTGGTGGAATAATCTTCCCACCCCTATCCGGAACGCCGGATCCCTGGCAACCTTCAAGCAACAACTGAAAACTCATCTCTTTCGGCAGTACTTGACTTCATCCTAAACTCAAAAAAAAAAAAAAAAAAAAAACTTTCCCTCCATCTTTCTCTCCACCTACTAGCTTGTACTTATTTGAACAATGACTGAGACTTGGTGTTACGAGCACTTCCTCTGTCTGATTGCCTCTTCAAGATTAATCGCTTTTTGTATTCCCCAATTGTAAGTCGCTTTGGATAAAAGCGTCTGCCAAATGACTAAATGTAAATGTAAATGGAGCGGCCGATGGCACGGGCCGACTCCTTGGTGGCACGGAGGGCAAGATCAGCTGTCCTCCTGAGCTCGGAGATGTCATCAGCTCTGACATCCCCGCCCTCATCTAACTCTCTCAGCAGTTCGACCTGGTACGCCTGCAACACTGCCATAGTGTGCAGACACGCACCGGCCTGCCCTGCTGCCGCATACCCCCTGCCCACTAAAGATGGCATGGTGCGCAGAGGCTTAGTGGGCAGAGTAGGAGCCTTCAAGGATGATGCCGCGGAGGGAGACAGATAGCTCGCGAGCGTCTGCTCGATCCGGGGCATCGCCCTGTACCCGCGCACATCCAATTCCCGCACATTACCATAGTAATCTGAAGCGGGAACGAATGGGCGGGATGAATAAGGTTTAACCCACGATCTCGACACCTCGGTGTGGAGATCGGGGAAAAACGGAAGGCTCCTGCGTAGAGGTGGCGGCCGCGAGCGTAGAAAACGCTCATCAAGGAGACTAAAATGCAGCACAGATGTTTTCTCGGGGGGCCAACTGATGTCGAGCTTGGCCACAGCCCGAGTAACCACCTCTAACAGCTCCTCATACTGGGGCGAGAGAGGCGGCGAAACCTCGTCAACGCTCGTCACATCAACCTCCTCAGAGGAAGAGAGATGAAGCGTTGAGTCCTCATCTCGGGGGGAAGGAACCGCTTCCCCGAGAGACGGGACACCAGATCTGGCGGATACGGGAGGAGATAGGGACATGCCCATCTCACTCTCGCCAGCCAGATCAGCCTGCGAGCCCCACGAGTGCAGCCGCCGCTCTGCCTCGGCAAAAGCGGGACCAGCACCGCGTGGAGAGCTCACAAAAGCTCTCTCCTCGAAGAGAGCCCTCCGGGTGCGGAGAGTGCGCAGCGGGAGCTGCTCACAGTGCGGGCAGTCGGCTCCCTCGAGAGCCGACGCCGCATGCTCCGCATCCAGGCAGACCACGCACAGATTGTGTGTCCCCACTCGTGATGTAGTGAGGGCAGGGACTAACACACAACCTGAAACGCGATCTGGAATCGCCCATCGTCTTGGCCTTAGATTTAGGCATCTTTTAGGACAGACAACACTAAAGACTCACAAGACAAAAATTCGGACTGACAACACACAGAGCGCTTGCTGAATGACAGAAAGCTGACGCCGGCTCCGCCGCACGTGCTTATACTTCCTGGTCGTGACGTCACCCCGCCCATGACGCCTCGCCCTCTTTGGACTGATTACATGTGATATTCAGAGCGTGGTCACGCTGAAGGCGTTCCCATAGCGTTTTCGGACACAGCTCAAAGTTCCTGGAAGGGAAATGGAGCTTTAATAATTTGAATGTGATGGATTATCAACTAATTATGTACTTTCCCTTGTAGGTGCGTTCAGATGTAGTATATAACATTTTTATTAACATCAAAGTGCATACAGCACCAAGTTTGACAGTTGAGGCAAATTCTATAAACACTGCTTTAAAAAAAATAATGCTTTTTTTTTTCTTGTGCTTACAGGTTCATTCAGACAGTAAATCTTTGTAGCACCAAATTCTTTGAAAGTCACAGATCAGCTGGAATTCTGGAAAGAGGGTGCAAAGAAAAAGGATCTGCCTGAATCCCATCCTGCTGTTTCTCATCGGAGACCTTATCAACTTTGACGGTCAAAATGACTGAAATTTAACACAACAACACAAACTCATTTTTACTGTATTATTTCATTTTATTAACACTACCAGTCAAAAGGTTTTGAACAGTAAGGTTTTTAATGTTTTTAAAGAAGTCTCTTCTGCTCACCACGCCTGCATTTATTTGATCCAAAGTACAGCAAAACAGTAAAATTTTGAAATATTTTTACTATTTAAAATAAATGTTTTCTATTTGAATATATTTTAAAATGTAATTTATTCTCGTTTGGCTCTCAGCGAAGGCGGTCGCATTTTCCTCCTCTCCCTACCCTTATCTCACCCGCTTGCTCTCTCGTCTTGTCCTTGTCTAACTGTTAAGAGACTCTCTTTGCACTATTCTACTAAATCGAAATTATGGATCTGATCAACTGGTCTCTTAACGCAATTGACACCATCTTCTCGACTAGAAGTTTGGGATCGGGGGAATCCAAGTGTCCTGATGGAACTTTCGCAGCTGGCTGCACGATGGACGCATGGGAGAGGTGGCGGGTCGTGTGTCTGGCGGCTCTTTCCGTGGAGGACATTGAAGACATCTGCCTATTCGGAACCATGATAACTGGGTTTCTGCTGATTGGATTATGCTTTGCCCTGATTTATCGGAGAATTCAGGAGACGGGAACAGCTGTCCAAAACTTCACAAGGCTGCCCGTCATGATTGCAGCAGTGGGCAGAGCGGTCGGCTCTGAAACAGAGACTATTAACCGCAATATGGATTCGATCACGGCTAAGCTCTCGGCTTTGGAAAGGAAAATTGACAGACTTCGAGATCAGAATGGACAATGAGAATAGTTGTGAAATTGGATGCAGCTGCTCGCCCAAAGACTAAACAATCTTATCTCTTTTCGGCTTCCCAAAACAACAGACAGCTTGGCAAGGTTGCTCTGGAATCTAACTCCCCGGAAGAATGATGCAGGGAGATGCTCTTTCTTCCCTCCCCCCTCAACAGACACCTTGTGATTGTTGAGCGTTTGGGTTCTGGCCAAGGTCGTTTCCATGGCAATTGCTATGTCGCACCACAAATCTGCGGACTGAGACTTCTTGTTTGGAGTGCCAGCGCGGCAGATCTCAAGGCCTACAATACATGAACTTACATACACACACTCATATGCTCACACATACAGATACTCATTCACCTCCTTACCCCCATCCAACGCCTTTGCCGCTTTTTCCCGCCGGTTTTATAAACGGGTCTGTGTTGGCGCTGTAATGGCTGCAGACCGGATGGCCGTTCGTCTGTACTGGATCACTATCATCCTCCTGCAAGTTGTCCTGTATTGATTGTGCTCTATGCTGAGGTTTTTTGTTCGTTCTCACACTGTACTCCCTGTTAGGAGCATAGTGTGAGGATTTTTTTTTTTTCTCCTTTCTTTCCTCATGTTGTGCTGTATTCTTCTTCTTTATTGCATTTCGTTGCCTTGTACCTACATGTGCAATGACAATAAATTGAATCAATCCAATCCAATCCAATCCAATTCCAGTCATAAAAGCTGAATTTTTAACATCATTACTCCAGTCTTCAGTGTCACATGATCCTTTAGAAATCATTCTAATATTATGATTTGCTGCTCAAAAAAACTATTATTATTATTATTATGTTGAAAACAGCCGAGTCATTAATCTTGTGTAATTAATGTCTTTATCTTCAATTTAAAGTATCCTTGTTAAGTAAAAGTAGTAACTTCTATACCCCACCCCCCAAAAAAATGTAATCCAAGCTTTTGAATGGTATAGTGTATAATGTTACAAAATCTTTTTATTTCAGATAAATGTTGGATCTTTGGATCTTTCTATTCATCAAAGAATCCTGAAAAAATGTACTCAACTGTTTTAAATATTTATGATGATGATGATAATAATAATAATAAATGTTTATCAGCATACCTAATCCAAAATGCTGCTGCAAGATTAATCTTTAATGAACCGAAAAGATCGTACGTCACACCTCTGTTCATCAACTTGCGCTGGCTACCTATAGCTGTTCGCATAAAATTCAAGGCATTGATGTTTGCCTACAAAACCACCTCTGGCTCTGCATTCCTTTACCTAAATTCAGTACTTCAGATCTATGTACCTTCTAGAAGCTTGCATTCTGCAAGTGAACGACGCATTATTGTGCCATCCCAAAAAGGCACAAAATCACTTTCACAGACGCTTTTCAGAGTCCTTAGCCATCTTCAAAAAACGGCTAAAAACACATCTCTTCCATCTTTATTTGACCCTCTAACTCTATCACTCTCTATTATAATTCTATTTTATCTATCTGTCATCTTTTTTATTTAAAATAATTTTTCTTTAAAAATGAACACTAGCTTTTTATATTCTATCTACTTAAAAAAAAATCTGTATTCTATCTACTTGTTTTCTTAAAAAAAAAAAAAAAACTTTGCTATGTGTACAGAAATAAATTATATTTTAAATATATTCAAATAGAAAGCTGTTATTTTAAATAGTAACTATATTTCACAGTATTACTGCGTTTGCTGTATTTTGGATCAAAGAAATGCAGGCTTGGTGAGCAGAAGAGAATTCTTTAAAAACATCAAAAATCTTACTGTTCAAAAACTTTTGACTGTTAGTGTACTTGCTTGTTTTTGATTTTCAATATGTGTATGTTTTGCCATGATACAAAGTGCCCAGGGGGCTGTGGTGATGCCCTTTTTCAGCTAGTTCATCCTAGAGACCATGACTTGTAATTTGTACTTTTAAAAAGAAAATGTTCAACAATTAAAAAGAATATTATCAGAACTAATGCTCATGAGTTCTTGTGATTTTTATGGAGTGGTAAAAATCATGTATTACAGTGCTGTACCACAATTTGATTGTTTTTTACTGGTAAAAAATGTTTAAACTACATGAAAATAAACACTACAGCACTGATACTGTAAATGAAAATACGGTAAAAATACTGTAAATGTAAATACGGTAATAATACTGTAAATGAAAATACAGTAATAATACTGTAAACCTTTTTACATTATTTTCCTGGCATTCAGCTGCCAGTAAGTTACTGTAAAATTTACAGTAATCTTTTTACAGTGCAGAAATAAATGTGATCCATACAGCTGGAAGAGACTCTTTACACTGAAATAATGCAGCATGTGTGTTAGAAACATGAATGATTGAATGATATTGAATGATTAGTGTTACTTTAGTATTCAATGATCATTTTGTTTTATTTAAAGGTGGAACAGGAGGAAGAAGCTCAGATGAGTCTGTCTGGATCTTCAGTTTAACCCATACAGATATAATAATATTTAGGGGTGTAAGAAAATATCGATACACGTGAGTATCGCGATATTTTGTTTGGCGATACTGTATCGATTCTCCAAAACGGAATATCATACAAGATTCATGGCAGTTGTTTGGTTTTGAGTTCATATCCCGACCGCTAGTCTTCATCTCTGAACTTAAACAGTGACAGGAAATACTAGCATCAGGGCACTCCACTAATGTTAGCGTTAATATAGTTTGCTGCCAGTAATGGAGGATGAAAGAATTGTTCCAGTTCTCGTTTCGGTGTACAAAGCTGAAGTGTGGCGTCATTTGGGCTTTTGTGGTAATGTCCGCTCTGGGGCTGCAGCGCGAGCACGACCTCGGTTCTGCCGCTTGCCGCGTCCCATGTTGAAGAGTCTTTGCTCGGGGTGCGGCGTGCGGTAGAGTCGCACGTGCAGCTGCAGCTTTCTCTCGTGTTGGGGGAGTTTTGTGCAGTTGGGGCGGTGCTCGCATCGCGGTCTCGGCGATTCCACGCGGAACATAAATACAAACTGAAAAACCTATGAAATCCAAATTGAAAAGTTCTGAAAATGTTTAACATCTGTATTTATTTGATTGTTTTACAATTGTTTTGCAGTTTCTTTTTCATTGATATTAAGCAGATGTAATTTTTTTGTTCAGATCAAATGTTATGACATTCCATGTCACAATTGTAAACTTAAACTGTGAACCTTTAGTCTATAAATATATATTTTTATCTTTTTATAAAATACATTTTATAAATACATTTAACTAAAGAATCATTCAAGCACTTTAATATTTCCCCCTTTACTCGTACTGCACAAAAAGTTGTTCAATAATGTTGAATGTTATAGGGACTGATTATTGCAAATACAGATCCCAGTGTGTTCTGGTTAAACTATTTTTATTTATTTATTTTTTGCTAAGGTTTGCATACGGTAGTAGTACTCATCCCACTATATGCACACTAGACACTTTCTATAAACACTCCCTGCTACAAAGACTCAATAAAAACAATTTTTACTTGAGCATTGCACTACAAATCTTTTTGCACTATGCGCTGCTTCCCACAAAATCTCTCTTTAATTTGCACAACAATTTAATGTACGAAATATATATACAATTTTTATTTCTATCCTTTTGCATAATTTCATGTACAGTATATATGTAAAGTTCTTGTACAGTCTCAGTTTGTGTATGTCTAGGCAACTAGGTATATTAGTTATAGTATTTATAGTATATGTATAGTCAGATGTTTTTTTGTTTCTTTTTCTCTTATACTTGCATTGTTGTATGCTTATCTTGTGTTTAACTAGTATATAGCACTGTGGTCCTGCGAGACACAACATTTCGTTCCACTATATGTCCACACATGTAGCAGAATGACAATAAAGCTCAACTTGAACTTGGTGGTGTGTTCTTAATGACAGCTTTCCTAAAAAATATATATCCTGTTCCTAAAATAAGAAATATCCCAATATATCGTCTTGCTTACAGTATCGCAATATATCGTATCACAACCCCTGTATCGTGATACGTATCATATCGCCAGATTCTTGCCAATACACAGCCCTAATAATATTATTTATTATTTTATTAATAATATTTGTATTAAATTTTAATTCTTTAATATTGTCTTTAGATCCCCACCTTGTTAATAGTCAATATCATGTTTTGCAATAATGTGAGCAATGTCAAACTTTAATTTAACTGCCATTTTTTCCATTTGTCTTTTAAATATTTTTATAATGAAGACGCTGATTGATAACTAGGAGAAGAACAGAGTATATGGTTACCTACACAATGTGTGATTGACGTGAATAAAATCAGTCATATGCTTGAAAGGTTGTTTTCTTTGTTATTATCATTGATAAGCATGATATGGCATTATAAAATTTGTATATGCTTCACTATTTTGCATTTATAATCAGCTGCTCAACAAAAACCCTGTTTAATGTTTATTAAACATTTATAATTATTAATTTATAAAGTCAGATGAATTAAAGCACCATTTCACACAAAAAACTAAATTGTCATTTACTCTTCCTCATGTTATTCATAACATTTATGATTTTCTTTCTTCCACTGTAATGAAAGGCAATGGAAAACAAATCAACCTCTATTTTGATCACCACTGACACTCATTATATATGCACCATAACTTTACAATTTTTGAAGCATGGAAAAAAAAAAGTGTCACACTGGTTTGGAACAACATGAGTCATGAATTCACCAGGGGCCCGTTTCAGAAAGGAGGTTAAGTGAAAACCCTGAAATCAGGGAAACTCTGGGTTTTCGGTTTCAAAATGGGAGGTTTGTCAAACCCGAGAAAGCAGGGTAAGTCAAGCCCGTTTCTGAAAGAGAGGTACCTTATATTCTGAGTCAGTTACCGTAGTAACTTACTCTGTGAACCTAACCTGGTCGGGAGCAAGTTTTCTTCGGTAAACCCAGAGTTTCTTTCGGTCTCCTCCCCCTTTTTATAGTGTTAGCGAAGTTTAAATACCTTATTCATTCATTCACGCTGCAAAATAGATTTTCTTACCAAGTATTTTTGTCTTATTTCAAGTACAAATATAAAAAAATTCTTAATATGCATCTTATATAATTGTCTATATTTAGTCTTTTTTCCTGGGGGATTTTCCTTTTAAGTGCCTTTTACATAAAACAAGTAAAATTGTCCGCCATAGGGTAAGAAAAATAATCTTAATGCAAACGGAAACAAGAATACTTTTAATTTCTTACCCTATTGGAAGATAATTTGCTAAATAAGAAAAATGCACTTTAAAACATTGGAGATGCAGAGCACATTATAAGTCCTGTATGCAGATTCTAAGGAAAGTGTGCATCCCTCTCACACCCATTCTGAGAATTTTTTCCTGGGCACAAATCCGTCAAAGAGGGGTTTCACAGGACTGTAGGTCAGTGGTATAAAAATTGGTTTAAATGAGGCTGATCTGATAAATGATGTTCACTTGATAACATCATTCTGTGACGTCTGGACCCAATAATCTGAATTTCCTTCAGGACTTCCAGTGTGGAAGCTTGGATGCACTGATGACAAGCATATCCCCACCATCGCCCCTTCTGAAAATAAAACCGATTACTTTATGGAATGGAAGGATGCCAGATGGAAGGGTAGTATAAGCCATAACCACCACCACAGCTGTTAAATAAACAAATTAGTCACGATTTTTTGGTCATCTTTATTTCCTAATACAAAAGAAAAAGTAATTTTTTTTACTTTTGGATTTTAGAAATCTTCCAATACTGGACCATCTCCTCTTCATCTGTCAGTGGTGCAGGTGCAGGTTTTCCCCCCTTTTTGGGAGCCTCTGCCTTCTTGCTGTCGACAAGTCAGTAGTTAATTTTATTACTGTAATTAAGAAATGTAACAGGTTGGATCAGAGAATATTTAATTATGTGAAAAAAGCTGCAGCGCATTGAAATAGACACTGAATTATATTTAATGTCAAAAGTCATGTAGCCAACACCCATGAACCTTTCATGTTTAAAGCTTTACCTTGATTTAATTGTGTTTTTATACTTTTATATAGTTTTTTAGCTGCTGCCACGTTCCTGTTTTTTTTTTTTTTTTTTTTGTGATCATACCATTAAAATGAATTTTAGTTCAATAATTTATAGTTTTCACCTCTGATATTATAAAAGTTATTAAGTTATTGGCAGTTATTAAGAATTAAAGTTATGCATTGACGAAAGTACGCACGCTGATGTCTTTTTGGCGGGAGCTGTTGCCATGGTGAATCGTAATTTCGGCGCTCCGCTGATCATGACTTTTCATAGTCATGGTGCACGAGCTTAACTCAGAGTCAACCTACTCAGAGTTGAGTAAACTAACTCAGTTCAGCTGTTTTGTAACCGAAAACTCAGAGTTTCCTGTCTCAGAGAGTTCATGTTTAAACTCAGAGTTGGTTGAACCTCCTTATTGAAACGGGCCCCAGGTTCTCCCGTCTCTCTCTCACACACACACACACCATCAGTGCTCAGCTTTCTGTTGACCACCACCACTCATAAGCTCGTCAATCAGCCCCGCATTAAAGCATTAATCTAGTTTCATTATTTTTGTGAGTTGTACTCTATTCACAGATTGGATTCTTCTATTCTTCTAGTTTTTCACTGAAAAGTTCACATTGTATTTCACTGTTCTGATTTGCAGTGAATAAATACCATTAAAAGATAAGGTATCACTGTTTATTACTGATTTTAAAGCTTACGAAACTTTAAACGATTTAGATATCTACATATAAATACACAAGATTGGCTCCTCTGTTTTAATTGTCCCCAGTTGAAAAATTCCTAGAATCACTCCTGATTATATTGTTTGTTTGATGCTAATTATATATTTCATATCTCATATGTATTTTTATTATAGAAATAAACTATAGAAAATGCTGATCCATGATTTGAGATAATATAAAATGAAATATAATAAAACACTACCTTGTCATAAGTGTTTTATAATTTATACAGATAAACTATATATAATAACCATATTAGAATATATTACTTATATTAGTGCTTTAGAATTAACATACATACATACATGCATATATATATATATATATAGGTTTTGGAACCGAAAGCGGAGTTTATCTGCTCCCTCAAACATACCCAGGTGTGTCACATAACCTGCTTTCAATGTTAACATTGAATATTAATGAAATCAATACTTGGAGGACACTCAAGGTTGATAGTGAAACCTTTATTAATAAACAAAACACCAAAACATGATCTTAGCGCTTGCCACCAACACGAGGAGCGCTGATCTTCATGGGCTTGGCGATTTTCTGTTTGGCTGCGGCTTTAGTTGGGGCCTAAAAACAACACAAATACGTTACTGACTACATGAAGGACATTCAAACAAGGATTTACATTTGGTTTGCAATAATGTGTAGAGCTATAAATAACACTGAGCACCCATGATTAAAGGCAGTAGGTCTAGACATAGTCCTTCTACTCTATGCCACCTTATGACGCAGAAGAGACCGAATCAGTCACACTGCAACACCTCAAGGGGCAAAAAACAACCACACCACACAAAATACATCACTTACAGAAGATAAAGAGCTGAAGAGTAACTCATAGCCTTCACATTTTCTACAAGAGATAGGTCACCCAAAAATAAAAGTTAGCCCTTGATTCACTCACCCTCTAGTCTTCCTAGGTGTTTATGACTGTCTTCTTTCAGACGAATCCAATCAGTTACATTAAAAAATGTCCTGGCTCTTCCAAGCTTTATAAAGGCAGTGAATGTCCAGCAGAAGATCAATAAACTGCATCCATCCATCATGAAAAGTGCCTCGCATGGCTCCGGGGGTGAATAAAGGCCACCTGAATGAATCGAAGCCTTTCTACAAGACAAACTTCCATATTTAAAACTTTATAAACTCTAACCTCTAGTTTCTGTAGTTAACTGTTGCACGAGAGAGAAAGAGAGTGGTGTTCCGGCGGATGATGGAGGAGCTGGGAAGAGCTTTTAATAGAACTCTGATTGTATTCGTCTGAAAGAAGAAAGTTAAATACACCTAGGATGGCTTGAGGGTGAGTAAATCACGGGCTAATTTTCATTTTTGGGTGAACTATCCCTTTAAAACCATCTCTTACCTTGGTGCTCTGACTGGGTTGTTTCTTAGTTGCCTGCTTGGCCTTCTTGGCCTCCTTGGCAGCCCTGAAACAAAACACAGTTAGAAAGGAAAGGTTTAGTTTGCACTCGTCTCAATGTGTTAACCAGCCACAGCCCTGTGATACACAAAGCCAAGTTAAGATTTTATGAACTGTACTTCTAAAAGAAATATAACTATTTAAAAACGTTTTTGACCCTAAAGTCTAGAGCCAAAATCCACAACCCTGTCACTTATGCATGAACCCACCATGCCGTCTGAAGAGCGTTACAAAATCAACTTGAAATGGAGATTACACTTTAAACATTGTCATTAAAGTCAATTAAATGTATTAAACTATTTGCACTGAAAAGAAATTGCACTCTTCAAATATTAGTGTCGTCAGAGATCAGCTTCAACCATCAAACGCACCTGATCGAGCCAAACAAGCTCTTCAGAGTTACTAGAGAATCACAGGGGGGTCAGTTTGAGCTCCAGGGTCAGATCTGATGTGTCAATCATGCAGTACAAAGGTATAATAAAAGTGAACTCTGCAAAACTGCAAGTTTAGACTGACCCATGCCCACAAAAACACACATTTGAACATATATGACTAGAAAACGAACAAAAACACCACGCAAAGGACAATACAACACCCTGATTACACACAAGAGGAGATCTCACCTGATGGCCTGCTCTCTCTGTGCTTTACGCACTTCAGGCTTCTGGTTCCTCTTGGCCAGGATCTCAGCCAGAGACGCACCAGTGATGGCCCGCTGGAACTTCACCGCACGACGGCTGCGCTTCTTACTGACCTCTTCCTAAATCACAAACACACACCTGATTAACGACTAGTTTACAGTCAATCACTCAGCATACATTACACGCACAAAACATGTGCTGAAAAACACTGCCTTCAGGGTTAAGAGAGAATCAAGCCAGGTCTCAAACACTCACAATCAGTCTGTGATGTTATTGAGAGCTCTCCTGCACTGCCTATAATATCCCACAATCCTTAACATGAGTGGCTGCTTGGTGTAAACAAAATCTAATTTTCAGAGAAAATTGCTAAAGGAAGGTCGATCTGTTGCTAAATTACGTTGTTGTGATGTCATTGCCCAATCACGACGCAAAATTGTCTCAACATCCAATCTCAGCAAAAAATATATTTTATATATGTTCATTTAGATTTGTTTGTAAAATAATATGCATAATATAATATTAAAACAAATAACTATTTTTAAATACATTGAATTATTGAACAATTATTGATTTTTTGAATGATTACAATTTAAGTTAGTTTTTTTTAAAAGTAAACTAGTAATACTATAGATTCTCAACAGTGTATTAGTAGTTAGTATGCTACACTCTAAAGTTCTCTGCCCACTGAGTCCGAAATTTTCGCATGCGTTTTTTCGCATTCGCAATCTTAAAAATTCGTCATGCACAGAGACCTTGCACACTGAGTCCGATGCGTTTTAATTAATCCGTTGCGGAAAAATTTGCAAAACTATACAAAATGTCTTCAAGCAGTGAGGATGATTTTGTTGTCCTCTCTCTTTTTAAAAAAAGGAAATATTGGGTCCATCCAATCCTTAGATTGCGCAGAGAGGAAGGAGAGTTCCACCTCCTTATCAAAGAGCTGCGGGATTATCCCGAGAGATTCAAAGTTTATTTCAGGATGTCAGTGCCTCAGTTTGATACTTTGCTAGCGATACTGAATCCATATATTAAAAAGAAGACCACCAATTTCCGTGAACCAATTTATCCTGAACAGAGACTGTCTGAGGTGTGGATACACCCACAGACACACACACACACACACACACAACAAACTGCTGCATCGGAAAGGTGCGCGCCAGGCATAAAAAAAAAAAAAAAAAATTTTTGACGGACGAAAATTTCGGAGGCAGTGTGCAAACGTGATTGACAAAACGTGAGGTCGTATTTATTTTTCAACGTGCGAAAATTTCGGATGAAAAATTCGGACTCGGTGTGCAACGGCCTTAAGAAAAGTCTGTGAAAATAGGGCACAATCTAGCATGTTAATATGAAACCCATATTGTTTTTTTACCTGTATTTTAAATCACACATTGTGTTTTCAGGTTACAGGGTTATAATTAGGGATGCGCCGAAATTAAACTTCTTGGCCGAAACCGAAAAAGAGGAAACCAAGGCCAAAACCGAAACAAATTATGCCAATTATTAGTACCATTGAATTTATGGCTATGACTGTGTACTAACTTTACTAAAATCAAGGCATTGCAATTGCATAAATTAATATTAAAATTTCAAAGAATAAATCAATGACAAATTATGCAAATATTTATTTAGCACATTGCAACAATGCACAGTACAAAAAAAAATTCAAACTAAAATGTTTAACTTGACCCCACTCATGTGTACATTAATAATGTACAGGCCTACTGAAAGGTTGTCAAATTAAATGTTCTCTCATAAAAACAAAGTGCATTTAGGTCAAGTGCATTTGAAATTTTTCTCTGTAGGACTACTACAAGAAAGTGCATTCAGAACAAGTGCAACTGCTTAAAGATACAACAATATTTTCTCTGTAGGCCTTCAACATAAGTGTATCAAAACAAAGACTGCCATAGCCCATATGTTAACTGTAGAACTTTAACAACAACAAATGCACCAAGAATTACAGATGTGCAAAGTGGATAATAAATATTTAAACACTAAACAAGACCATTCTACTTCTTGAGGTAAAGTGGCAGGTTTTTCTTGATGAAGAGTAGCTTCTCTGCTTTATCACAGTGAAGTCTGTTCCTCTTCTCATCGAGAACATGAGCTGCTGAACTGAACAGTCTCTCGCTGTCAGTGCTTGTGCACGGAGCAGACAAGCACTTGCGTGCCATCTTTGCCAGGTCAGGAAAGCGGCCGTGATTATATCTTCAGTAGGCAAGAGGGTTATCACTTCTGGGGATGGGGACTTCAGACAGATAACCATCTAGCTGTTGAGCTTGTCATCTAACTGACATTTGAGAAATATTTGTTTTTTAAAATTTAAATAGGGCCAGTGCTTAAATAAACATTATCAAATTAAAAAATTATCTAGCAGAAATATGGCTACAATCTTATAGTCACATATATAGTAGCCTAAGAACAGAATAGCCTACCTATTATTTGAGGCACTTTCTTGCAGGATTTCACTGAACATATCAGACAACGAGGGTGCATGCCCTTCATCTGGTGCAGAGAGACGAGTCTTTTTCTGCGCTCTGATCTCCTTCTCCTGCGCTGCTCCGTCTCCACGCGGGTTCTCCGCATCCATATTCAGCGTAGCGATCGGAATGTTTGGATTTCAGGTGATAGATTAAACCCGACGTGGAGAAAGTCTTTGCAGATGCACCCCCTCTTGAAATTTCGGCATTACATGTTTTGCAAATCGCTGTCCGTGGGTCTTTCTCAGATATACTGAAATACGTCCACACCGCAGACATGTTGCTTCGGACACGTGCAGGTCACGGTTTCTGTTTGCGTCATCACAACATTTCGGCCGTATTGTTTCGGTGATAAAAGTCTTTTGGCCAAAAAACGAAAATGCACTTTTGGGCCATTTTCGGATGAAAATTTTCGGTGGCACACCCCTAGTTATAATGAATAATGTCCCGGAAAATGACTAGTATTTTTCCATTTTTCTTACAGTGTACTAACTAACAATCACAGGTACAAGCTACTAACAAACTATCATAAATTAACAATTATTCAATTAGGCTATTATTATTAAATTGAACAATTGCAAATAGCAGCTAGGCATCTTCGGTTTAATGTAGATGGAAAATGTGTGACTTTATTGTTTGAGTCGCTTATCAAAAGTTGCTAGATTTGTTGCTAGGTGCTTTTGGGAGAAAGTTGCTAAATTTGGCAACACTGGCTGAGAGTCATTAATTTGTAGTGAGAATCAGTCTTTATATATTGGCATGATTCTCTCGAACACGGCATGATTACACACGAGAGAAACAGTCAGGGTCTGAGACTCACAGACTGGCCCTTCTTGTGCTTGCGGCGGTACAGAACGGTCCAGTTGATCTGTCTCGGGTTCCTCTTCGACAGAAAAGCAGACTCACACTTAGCATTCAGGAACTGGAACACCTGCAGAGAGAGAATTAGCATCAGTCACTGCTACAGTCAGACATCACCTCAGACCAGACCAGAGGTTTCTCTCAGCTCTGAAGAAGATAAACACTCTTCAATCTGCTTAGCACTGTAGCTAGCAAACAAGCTAGCGCTAGGCTAGATAACCAGACTAAAGACTGCCAGACATAACCCTTCCCATCATAACTCGCTAAGAGTCCTTCATTAATCAATAATCACTGATTAAAATACAGCAGTGAACTCAAACACACGAATAACTTCAGCTTACCTTCCCATCGATCCTGGCGTAGCGCCGGCCGTGGCCCGGATAGATTTTATACCCGCTAAAACTGCACAGCTCGACCCTGCACATCAAAAATAAGAGTTATTATAGATACATCCTCTTTATTATTAACATCTGAACCCTTCTGCGAGCGCTTTCCGCGGATAACTTTAAAGATGTTTACAGATGAACACAGACTGCACTCACTTCATGGCGGCGTTTCAGATAGGGAAGAGGAAAAGGAATTGTGGGTAAGCGGTTTAAAAAGAAGCTTGTTTCGCAAACATAAATTATTTTTTCAAAGTAAACATAAAATTGAGGTATAAATACAACCCGCGTTATTATAAAAATACTCAAAATTATTATTATTTCCAGATTATATTATCCAATCAAATAGTCGAGCGGTTGCCTGGCGGTGACACACGCGGGAAATAAAGATGGCGGCGATGGAGGGAGAGATCTGCACCGATCCGCGGCTCCGAACGACAAATAACGAGGGTATGCGAAATAAACCCGATTCCTCCGTGAGATTAATTAATGTGATGTGTTTCAGCTGCAGACAGACAGAAGCTTATCATTGTGTTGAACAGCTCCTGACGAGCTTGACATAATATCCAGATATCTGTTGATATAAGACTGATTATCTGACAGGATTTCATTATAAATCTGCTGTTTATAACACCTGCTGTGTTCAGACGGGGTTATTTGTACTGGAGTCCAGAACTAATAATTTCTCTCGATAATGAATATTATAACTGATATGAAGAAAGCTCTGTATTTGTGTATTCAGGCCCAGGGTTATTAGACCTGTCCAGTCAGGGTCTCCATAAACTGGATCCTGCGTGCTTCAGTGCCGGACAGATACACACACTCCTTCTGGACCAGAACCACATCATTAAGCTGGAGCACCTGGAGCGTATCGAGCCTCTTCTGCAGGTGAGCTGTGTTCACACGACACGTCCAGCTGTGTTTGTGTGTGTTGTGAAGTGACATCCAGCGAAGTATCGTGACCCATACTCGGAATTCGTGCTCTGCATTTAACCCATCCAACGTGCACACACACACACACACAGCAGTGAACACACACACACACACACACACACAGCAGTGAACACACACACACACACAGCAGTGAACACACACACACACACACACAGCAGTGAACACACACACACCGTGAACACACACACACACACAGCAGTGAACGCACACACACACACACACACACAGCAGTGAACACACACACACACAGCAGTGAACACACACACACACACACAGCAGTGAACACACACACACACAGCAGTGAACACACACACACACACACAGCAGTGAACGCACACACACACAGCAGTGAACACACACACACACACACAGCAGTGAACACACACACACACACACACACACAGCGGTGAACACACACACAGCAGTGAACGAACACACACACACCGTGAACACACACACACACACAGCAGTGAACACACACACACACACAGCAGTGAACACACACACACACACAGCAGTGAACACACACACACACACACACAGCAGTGAACACACACACACACACACACACACACACAGCAGTGAACACACACACACACACACACACACACACACACACACCCGGAGCAGTGGGCAGCATTTATGCTGCGGCGCCCGGGGAGCAGTTGGGGGTTCGGTGTCTTGCTCAAGGGCACCTCAGTCGTGGTATTGAGGGTGGAGAGAGCGCTGGACATTCACTCCCCCCACCTACAATCCCTGCCGGCCGGAGACTCGAACCCGCAACCTTTGGGTTACGAGTCCGATTCTCTAACCATTAGGCCACGACTTCCCCACGTGTTCACACGACACGTCCAGCTGTGGTCAGTCCAGATGTGTTTGTGTGTGTGTGTTCACACGACACGTCCAGCTGTGGTCAGTCCAGATGTGTGTGTGTGTGTGTGTTCACACGACACGTCCAGCTGTGGTCAGTCCAGATGTGTGTGTGTGTGTGTTCACATGACACGTCCAGCTGTGGTCAGTCGAGATGTGTGTGTTCACAGCTGTCTGCGGCCTGTAACCGTCTGGTGCGGATGATGGGCGTCTCAAAGCTGACTCACTTACGCTTTCTGAACCTCCCCAACAACAGCATCGGGTATATCGAGGGCCTGAAGGACCTGCTGCATCTGGAGTGGCTCAATCTGGCTGGAAACAACATCAAGGTGTTTTCCACATTCATCCCGTCCTGTTTCATTGAGTCTGATCCTGAATCAGCATCTGTGTGTGTTTGTGCAGGTCATGGAGCAGCTCAACAACTGCGTTTCCCTTCAGCATCTGGATCTGTCAGACAATAACATTTCTCACATCGGAGACATCACCAAGCTCTCCGTGTTGAAGGTCATTTCCATTTGTCTTGAGACGTAAATCATCCATAATGTGTTAAAAGAAGACGGTGATTGTGTAAGTGATATTTAAGACCTGTGTGACTCTTGTCAGACTCTTCTTCTGCATGGAAACATGATCACGACTCTGCGCAGCGTTCCTGCTCACCTGCCAGAGAAGCTCAGTGTGCTGTCGCTCGCCGAGAACGAGATCCGAGACCTGACCGAGGTAAAGCACACTGGACACGGCTTGAGCACATATCAGCTTCTGGACTAGCTGCACCTCAGTTGTTTTTGTTCATTTATTGTCTGCGATGCGTTTAGCATCAGTTTATCTATCAGTTTGACAAATTAAAGAGACCATAAAATCTAAATTTAATGATACATAAATCCAGTATCAGAAGAGTTTAAGATACTATTTTCATGTTTTCTGTAGATGCAGCGAGAAATAAGAGGAGCAGACCCGCAGTTAGGATTGCTCTATTGGCCCCACTGAATATTAACAGCTATTTTAGTAATGTATTCTTATATGTGACCCTGGACCACAAAACCATTTACAAGGGTCAATCTTGTGAAATAGAGATGTATTCATCATCTGAAAATCTGAATAAATAATCTTTCCATTGATGTATGGTTTGTTATGATAGGACAATATTTGTCTGAGATACAACTATTAGAAAATCTGGAATCTGAGGGAGCAAAAAAATCTAAATATTGAGAAAATCTCCTTTAAAGTTGTTCAAATGAAGTTCTTAGCAATGCATATTACTAATCAAAAATGAAGTTTTGATATATTTACGGTAGGAAATTTACTAAATATCTTCATGGAACATGATCTTAATATCCTAATGATTTTTGGCATAAAAGAGAAATGTATAATTTTGATCCATACAATGTATTGTTGGTTATTGTGTTACTCATGACTGCTTTTGTGCTTCAGGGACACATATGTTCATGAAAATGTATTTTTATTTAGTTTCATTCAGTAATATTATTAGAGAGTAAAACCTCACAGGACAGTTATACGATTATTAGACAGAAAGCAGTGTCATCACAGTTAAACCCTCATGTTGACCGAGAGACGATCAAGAGTCTTGCAGTTCAAACCAAATGTAGATGACGTGTTTAATTGAGAAGAATCCACGATATCAGTGTTCAGTAATCACACAATGCCAGATGTGTAAGTTTGCATGGCATACACCAGTAGTTTTAGATGTGATGTGATTTGAATGATTTCGTTTGAGGGCTTTTCGCCTCCGATGAATTATACTGTAAAATGTATTTCATTATTTGAATATAAATATTTAGGTTAAAAGTTTGAATCCGCAGCCCTGCTCTTTAACCGTGTGTGATGGATGTTAGTGTTTAACTCTGTCTCATGTCCAGGTGTCGTATCTAGCTCCGTTATACTGCCTGCAGCAGCTGTCCATCATGAGTAACCCGTGTGTGATGGCCACTCCGGCTCTGCCCGGCTGTGATTATCGCCCATATGTCGTCAGCTGGTGTCTCAGTCTCAAGCTGCTGGATGGATGTGTGGTTTCACAAAAAGAGGGGTATGTTAGATTCAAGAATTGCTGTCTGTGTTTTACTGTTGTGCTACAAATCATTGTGTACAGACTGTAACACATTATTTTGCATTTGACCGTGCTTTAAGGCTCTAATCGTACAGGGTCAGCGTTAGACGTTTACTGGTCTCAGACTCAGATTGTGTCAACATGGCGGCGTGCACAGACGCAGCGGCTTCTCTCTTTCCCGACAGAACGGTGTTTTCGTGTTTTTTGTCTTGTAAGTCGCAATGTTTTTGTACATCTTCGTCACGTCTACCTGTCTTCAAGCGCGCATACAGTCGTGAGTTTCTGCTTGATGACGGCAGAATCACATTTTTAAAGTTAAACTCAGCGCAGGCCGAAGAGCTGCGGGACCTCGGTCTGCTCCGAAAGCCTACTCCATCACCGACCTCCACTACTGCATCTCGCCCACAGCGGAGGCGCTACAAGCGGCGTGAGAGGAAGCAGAAGAGGGGTAAGCGCGGAGGTATCCGAGCTAGGCTAGCGGCCAACCCACACAAGCCAGCTATCTATAGCTATCGTACTGGCGAACGTACGCTCTTTGGACAATAAACTGGACTACATCCGACTACTTCGCTCGACTCAGAGGACTGTAAGAGACTGTTGTGTTTTTGTGTTTACGGAAACATGGCTTAACAACAGCGTACCGGACTACGCCATACAGCTCGACCAGCTAACATGCTATCGAGCTGACAGAGCTCTCGTCGAGGGAGGTAAGATCCGCGGCGGCGGGCTTTGTGTTTACATCAATGATGCATGGTGCCGCGATGCTGTTGTGGTCTGCAAACACTGCTCACCCCTGGTGGAGTTTATGATTATTAAGTGCCGGCCGTTCTATCTACCGAGTGAATATACAGCCATACTGCTCGTCGCTGTATACATCCCTCCCAGCTCCAGCAACAACAACAGGAGTGAGGCACTAAATGATCTGTACCAGCCCACCAGTGAGCAGCAGACAGCCCACCCAGATGCTTTTCTCATCTTGTCTGGGGATTTCAACCATGCAGACTTAGAGTGTGTTCCCAAAAATACATCAACACATAGACTTTCCAACAAGGGGAAAAAATACACTGGACTTTGTTTACACCACCTAGAGAGGAGCCTACAAGGCCCTCCCCCTCCCCCACCTCGGAGCCTCAGACCCCATCACTGTCATGCTAATGCCTGCATACAGGCCGCTCGTTAAAGCCATCAAACCAATACACAAACAGATACGAGTCTGGCCGGAAGGGTCGTCAGAAGCACTTCAAGACTGTTTTGAAACCACTGACTGGAATATGTTTAAACAGGCTGCCACATACAACAACACTACAGACCTCCAAGAGTACTCAGAGACTGTCACTGCCTACATCACCAAGTGCATTGATGTAACGGTCAAAGTCCATCACTGTCCGGGCCAACCAGAATCCGTGGATGACAGAATCCGTGGATCTACAGACTTCTGAAGGCTCGGAACGCTGTCTTTAGAGCTGGAGATGAGGAGGGCCTGAAGACAGCTAGGACCAACCTTTCCCGCAGCATCAGAGAGGCCAAGAGACAGTACTCCAGGAGGATAGCTCATCGTTTCAGCTACAGCAGAGACACTCGGAGCCTGTGGCAGGGGATACAGACCATTACGGACTACAAGCCCCCACCACAGACCTGTGACAGCACCATCCCCCTGCTGAACGAGCTGAATGGAAAACAGCACCACTGCACAGAAGACTCCACCTCCTCCCGGTGACCAGGTGATGACGCTGTCCCCAGACAGTGTGAGGAGATCCCTCAGCAGGATCAATGCACGCAAAGCTCTGGGTCCTGACAACATTCCTGGGCGTGTACTGAGAGACTGTGCAGTGGAACTCACTGATGTCTTCACAGACATTTTCAACATCTCGCTAAATCAGGCCGTTGTCCCCACATGCTTCAAAGCTACCACCATCATTCCAGTCTCGAAGAAGTCATCTCCATCCTGCTTCAATGACTACCGTCCAATAGCACTCACTCCTATTCTCATGAAGTGCTTCGAACGGCACCACATCAAGTCTGCCCCCCCCTCCCTCCCTGGACCCCTTCCAGTTTGCATATAGGTCCAACCGCTCAACCGATGATGCCATCACCACTGCCCTCCACCCAGCCCTCACATATCTGGACAAAAAAGACTCATATGTCAGATGCTGTTCATAGACTTCAGTTCAGTATTCAACACAATCATCCCTCATCAGCTCACTCACAAACTGGTTCAGTTGGGGCTCAACATCTCTCTGTGCAACTGGCTATTGGACTTCCTGACCGGGAGACCTCAGGCATCCTGACTAGCTGCATCACTGTGTGGTATGGCGCTTGCAACGCATCCTGCCGCAAGTCACTTCAACGCATAGTGAGAGCAGCTGAGAAGATCGTTGGTGTCTCTCTCCCCTTCCTCCAGGACATCTACAGCACCCGTCTCACCCGCAAAGCCCTCCGCATTGCAGGTGATCCCACCCACCCGACACACAGCTTCTTCAGTCTGCTGCCATCAGGGAGGAGACTGCGGAGTCTCCAGGCGAGGACCAGCAGACTGAAGGACAGCTTCATACATCAGGCTGTCAGGAAGCTGAACTCCCTCCCGACCTTGCCCCCCCTCCCCTCTTTTACCCCATGCAACACTGACACTGTATTTGAACGTCTACTGTCAGTGTTTAATGTTAACTGTATGCACCAAGGGTCTGAGAGTAACGCAATTTCAATTCTCTGTATGTATGTGCCGTACATGTGGAAGAATTGACAATAAAGCAGACTTGACTTTTTCAGGTAGTGGCCAACATCAACAATACAAAATAAATTGCAGACCATCTAACATCTCGATTTCACCAGCCTCTAAACAATTATCTAGTGTTTCAAGTACTGTACAAATTATCTTTATTTTCTGTCGAATATGAATCAACCTCATTTTTACCGATCTTTTCTACACTGCTAATTTTAGCTAATTAAAGTCAATGAGTGAGTGTTGGACCAAACACCTGTGTACAGTAATTAGAGTTATTAAAGAGATCCGCTGATTGATGTGATATGTAGGCTTGACAAAGCCGCTGTGTTACTGATGACAGCACTCTGCCGTGTCTCTAGACTGAAGGGAGAATGGCTCTACAGTCAAGGGAAAGGACGAACGTTTCGGCCGGGGCAGCATGCACAGCTGGTCCAGTATTTGGCATCCACGTGTCCTCTGACCGCCACAACTGCCTTACAGTCAGCAGAGGATGATAAACTTGAGAGAATCCTCAACAAACAGAGGTAGAGTCCAAAACCATTTAATCCACAGCAAAACCTGATTGATGGAGCTTCACTGATCATCTGTGTGTGTGTGTGTGTGTGTGTGTGTGTGTGTCTCTGTGTGTGTGTTTTTGTGACAAATAAGGACATAAAATGTGTATAATGACACCGGTATTACAAGGTGAAGGTGACTTTTCAGGACATTGACCTATGTCCCCACTTTTCAAAACACTTATAAATCAAACAGAGTGAGGTTTTTTTTGGGAAAGTAGAAATGCACAGTCTCCTGTGAGGGCTAAGTTTAGGTGTAGGGTTGGTGTAGGGCAATAGCACACACAGTTTGTTCAGTATAAAAACCATTACGCCTATGAGATGAACCCACTTTTCACAAAAACAAACTTTGTGTGTGTGCTTGTTTTTTTTTTTAATGCGTGTGTGTGTGCGTGCGTGTCTGCATATGTGTCTGTGTGTGTGTGTGTGTCTGTTTTTTTAATGCGTGTGTGTGTGCTTGTGTGTCTGCGTCTGCATGTGTGTTTGTGTCTGTGCGTGTGTGTGTGTCTGTGTCTGTTTTTTTGAATGCGTGCGTGTGTCTGCGTCTGCATGTGCGTGTGTGTCTGTTTTTTTTGAATGCGTGTGCGTGTGTGTGTGTGTGTGTGTGTGTGTGTGTGTGTGTGTGTGTGCAGACAGCATCAGAAACAGCTGCAGCAAACGCGTCCCTACTGCTCGAGTCTGTCTCGACCCACACATCTCGACGTCCAGAAGAACACAGACGCAGATGTCATCGCTCAGGCAGGTCAGATCAGTGGAAATCACTAATACACTGTTCTGTGTGGTTTTCAGCACAAATGTCTGCATCTCTTTTACCAGTAACCTGCAATCCAGTTAAATGTGCTCAGTGCTGACATTGCACCACGTCTCCAATATTTGAATGAAGTTATTGATGTTCCTCTCTGTAGGCCTCTTTACACACGCTCTTTACAGTCTCAGTGCTGGGTAAATGCATTCATGCCACTGCTGAGCAGTATTAACCAGTCTGTGTAAAGACACCCTTTGCAGTGACAGTTTAGCACATGTAAATCTACATATAAATCTATACAGATAAATTGTCTGTGAGGGCTGAAACAAACTGTTGTTGTAGAATCAGTTCTTTTAGTGAATCTGCCCTTCAGTGTCTTTGTGTGATGATGTCCTGTAGTGATTCGTTCTTCATTCTGATTGTAGATGTGGATCCAGGAGTTCAGGTAAACGCGTGGATGAGCTCTGTGTCTTCAGCCGTGATCGCTGCGGTCCGTCTGCCGACCGCCACTGAAGACGTGATGATTCTGGAGGATGTGCAGACCGATGAGGAGAAGCTTCACGGCAGCCTGCTGTCCTCGGAGTCTGCTTTCCTGCCCTTTAACCCTGCTGTTCATCCAGCTTCAGCTGCTGACAGCGGGGAGGAGGAGTTTGATGATTCTCTGACCCCTCCCACATCCACACAGCCCCGCCCACTGGAGGAGGAGTCAGTGATCTCTCTGACACACGGATCGGATCACATGGACCGCTCTGACAGTAGTACGCAGCAGCATGCGCTAAACAGCGATGCTGTGTTCCAGAACGGTTCTGCGGGGGATCTGGACCGGACTGAGACGCAGAAGTGTGAGCTAAAGCCCTGTGAGCCGCGTGATGCAGCGGTCAGGATCCAGGCGTGGTGGAGGGGTCACTGGACGCGCCTCTGCCACCCACAAGCCAAAGAAGTGCGTGCTGAGATCCGCTTGAGAAGGATGCAGGATCACATCGTCCACCTGACCGCAGAGCTGGAGAGGTCAAACACTTCACTGTTTACATGTTTGTGCATCGGGTTACTTCAGCCAGATTAAACAGTGTACAGTATTTGGCAGTAACTGGTGTGTTTTGCAGGGTACGCAAGCAGCAAGAAGAAGAGCGCCTGCAGAGACGTGTGCAAGAAGAAGCGGTGAAGTTCCTATGGAAGCAGGTTGGTGTGAAGAAGATGATGAATACTGCTTATGCTATCACAGTGAAGCCTCTATTATCAGACGTCTTCAGCTGGGAAATAAAGGAGGCCCGGGTTATTTTCATAGTTCTGTCTGTGTTGTGTTTGTGTATCAGCTTCAGGTGGTGCTGGAGTGGCAGTCGTCTGTGAACGAGCGGCTCAGTGCGGCTCAGAGTTCAGCGTCAGATCCCAGCATTCCCTCAGAGACTCCTGTCCGCACGGAGATCTCCATCCCAGAGTCCGGCTTCCATTCCCCGGGAGAGCGGCCGGCGGCGCTGGACAACAGCCTGAGCAGCACCGCCGGATCTCCAGAGACCGTGCGCTCTCTGGGGCCCCTGAGGGCCGCCGCGGGGGACAGTCTGTTAGAGCAGTATCTGTCCTCTGTGCAGCAACAGGACGAGGAGGATAAAGCAGCGGCCGACAGAACAGGAACACCGTCCCATCTCTCTCCTCCTGGGAAACAAGAGCTCTTGTCCTGACCGCAGTCTGAAGCAGAGGACTCTGTCAGACTCGTTTTTTTAATCACTGGCCTTCGCTAGACTTGTAGACTCGTAGCCTTTTATCTCCACGTCACAGTCATGCTGTCAGCAGTCAGACACGCTCGTGTTTAACTCCACCGTGGGGTTTGTGTGACTGACCGCTGCTGCCTTCGGTCTCTAACAGTGAAGTACATTCATGTGCTGGATCTCAGCATACAGATTTCTGTTGAAGTACATCTTTACACACCCAGGGTGCCAAGCTCTCTGTGCACTTAGTAGTAGACTTGTTTCCTTTTAAATGTAGATCCTGGACAACACGAGCAGAGGAGCATGTATGTCTGTGAAGTTAATGTGAATTGATGCGGTCCGAATCTCTGTAAATATTTCTATGTGTGCATCTGGATATTTACAGTATGTGCTGCAACTAGTGTTCAGTGTGGCATATGCTGCAAGTTTTATTTATTTTACATTTTTATTATTTTTTCTATGTTATATATTTTAAAATTCATTTTTTGTAAATAAAGTTTTACTTCCTTTCACCGTTGTGGTATTTTGCATCAGTATTTCAGCACAGTGGAAATAAAACATGCGGTTATTAGTGTCCTGCACCAAAAAGTGATTTTGTTTTGATTACAGTAAAATAGTTCAATCATTTTAAAAAGTGTGAAATACAATATTTATGCGGTCTTGCAGCTGGTGGGTAACTAACAGCAGAACCACTAGATGGAGCTCATTATCTATAAGATAGCATAACCGAGTTTGATTTGTGTTCTTTTGTTTCTTTATATTTTATATCTTGTAGACTACCGTTATTTATTAATTAATTCGCTTTATTAATAACAATAAAATAAAGTTATTATAATTACTTTGTCTAGTTTCTCTTGGTTGTTCTGTCGGCCTGAAATAAATGTTAAATGGTTGATGATCATATTTACAGGAAAGCTCTGTTTATATAATTATTAATGATTCGGTCTGGGGGCGTGTCCTGACGTCACGCGGCACGCGCAGATAAGTTCTTCAGCGAGCGTCGCGTCGCGTCATTCAGAGCCGCGTGTCACAGCAGCAGCAGCAGAAGATGATCATCGACGGAGATTGTGAGGGATTCTCGAGTCTTCTGGACCGGGACAGTGATGTGATGACCAGTCCGGTCCACCTGCTGTCCTTCTACAGCTGCTCTTCTCCCGCCGGATCTCCGCTCTCTGACTCGGATCAGAGCTGGAGCAGCGCGGGCAGTCCTCAGAACGGTAGGAACACTAATAATTAACGTTACTGACCGAGTAATCATAGCAGACAGTTTCCAGCGAGTTCAGAGGACGGTGAACTGATGAAAGCGTGTTTGTTCTCAGTGGACGCGCGCAGTCGCTATCAGGGCGTGCGCGTGAAGAACACCGTGAAACAGCTGATCCTGCAGAAGAGACACCACAGCCAGGTACAGCTCAGCCAGGTACACCACAGCCAGGTACAGCTCAGACCCTCATGCTGCTGCAGCACATATCAATGAGTGCACACTCATGCTTTTTTTTTTTTTATTGTGCTTCTTCACAGGTTCAGCAATATCAAGTCGAAAAGGAATGTCCAGGTAACTACATCAATGCATGCACTTATGATTTGTAATAACAGCACGTCGTTTGTCAAAAGTTACTGGATAATCATCTTCTGTTTCGTTCCAGCTATAATGCAAGCGCTGCAGAGAACGAAGAGTGAATTGGAGAATCTGCATCTGTGTCCGGTGAAGAGACTGCGAGTCTCAGACTCAGACGGTCTGGTGCGTGTCTGATCTCAGTCTGTTTTATTATCGATCAGTTTATATACAGTGTCTCGTGATCACTGGATTCTGAGGCCTGTCAAAGATAATGACTTCAGTCTGCCATTTTATTGGGAAAAGATCTGTGTGGGTTTTATACCGGTGTTTCCCATACACTGATGTATTTGTTTCGGCCAACAATAAAATAAATGAGCACTGCACGATTCAAAATCAATATGCGGCGCAGGTTCTCTTCTATGAATGCATCTTTAAAGAGAACCGACTGTCTTCAGAAAAGCATTGATGTTGTTATTTTCATCTTTCCTGTAATGCCTGATAAAGTAATGTTTGAGCGGAAAACCGCTATACCTGACGCTCCAATCCATCTTATTCTTATGCCGCGTGATGGTTTGCGCAAATTATGGAAGTAACTTCCGTTTAAACTGTAAACAATCAGCAAAAGGTTTGCTCTATGAACGCAATAAGCATTTTCAAAAACTGGGTGCAATGAGGTGACATTATTTTACTCACCCTTCAACCATCAGTCATTAAAATTAAATTTAAAAGTATAAAAGCATTAATAAATTATATTCAACACACCATGATTAACCCCTAAAGATCCTCTTTCTGTCCGCATCAACATTATGGAAGTTTTAAATGTCATTATAGTAATATGTTTATATTTCGTAACAATTCCATTTTACAGCCTCCTGGTGGCAGAGAATGGATTCACATTTTCAATCAGCCTGTCTGCTGTTTTTGTTTAGAAAAAAAATAAATATATATATATATATATATATATATATATATATATATATATATATATATATATATATATATATATATATATATATATATATATATATATATATATATATATATTATACACACACGTGCACACACTCTACACTGGTGTAGAGCGCAGGTGAAGTTTAGACTCTAAATAATTAGTTAGTTGGTTTTGAAATCTGCAGAGTATGTATTAAACCTCTTGCTCCGTGTCTCTCTAGTCTCCGTGCGGTGAGAACCTGTTCTGTGACGCTGAGATGCTGGAGGACATCGGAGACGTTCTGTCCATCGAGTCTGTGACCGTGAGAGGATGTCCAGCTCCAGATCTGTACGCTGAGACCCAAAGCCCTGCTTACAGCGGCTGGCATCTGAACGCATACTCCTCCTCGCCCGGCCTCGGCCTGACCGCTGCGCCGCCGGTGTCCTTCTTCCAGTGGCAGATCCAGCACGAGGAGGAGAAGCTGGCTGCTCTGAGCCACGCGGAGCTCACCACGAGAGACGGGGATGGAGACACGTGAGCACATTCATACATTATACGCTTCAGATCATGACTGTCTAACACCGTGTCCTAACTACACGTGACAAATCAATCAAATATCACAGCCAATCAGAAGCGTGCGTGGGCGGAGCCTCTCTGGAAGCGCTCTGCACTCACAACGAAATGGATACGTTTATAATCTAATTCATATATATTAAAGCTTTTTAACATTATTAAGTGTTCATACTGAACATACATTATTAGTGTGACTGATAACATCTCTGTTATGGAATACACTCGTTGGTTCGGAGTGAGTTCACCGTTTCAACAGACATCTTTGCTTTGATTTATTTTCGAGATCTGAGGGAAACTATCTGTTGTGGCTATAAGGTCACTCAAAATTATATTTAAACTCATATTAAACACGTACGTTAACTTTGAATAAAGCACATAATCACCTGATATTATCTACTGTCATATAGTTTGTATGTTGTTGTTCCAGCCACAACGTCGCGGAAATAGAAATGCGTCACGGCGTCGTGTGTAGTTAGGACACTGTGTAAGGATTCTCATAAGTGTCCCTGCAGCACAAAAGCAGTCATGAGTAACACAGGTATATCTGTAGCAATAGCCAACAATACATTGTATGGATCAAAATTATACATTTCTCTTTTATGACAAAAATCATTAGGATATTAAGTAAAGATCATGTTCCATGAAGATATTTAGTAAATTTCCTACTGTAAATATATCAACTTCATTTCTGATTAGTAATATGCATTGCTAAGAACTTCATTTGAACAACTTTAAAGGAGATTTTCTCAATATTTAGATTTTTTTTGCTCCCTCAGATTCCAGATTTTCTAATAGTTGTATCTCAGCCAAATATCGTCCTATCATAACAAACCATACATCAATGGAAAGATTATTTATTCAGCTTTAAGGTGATGAATAATTCTAAATTTGGAAAAATTGACCCTTATGACTGGTTTTGTGCTCCAGGATCACATATGGCTAGCCTCAGCTGGGCTACTCTGTTGCTTCTTTAGAGGAATGTGGCTTCGAGTCGTTAGCTGATTGTTGGCTGATTACAGGTTCTTGCACATCGCGGTGGCTCAGGGCAGAAGAGCTCTGGCGTATGTCCTCGCCAGGAAAATGGCTGCCCTTGGCATGCTGGACATGAAAGAACACAACAACCAGGTACAGCCCAGAACACTCCCATTGTACTGATGGGATTGTCAGTGAAAGCAAACCTTGACAGGAACATACCTGAGCACACGCCCTGTCATTAACACCAACAGATGCGTTGAGATGCGATTACTCATGTGATCTCGTGCTTCCTCCTCACAGAGCGCTTTCCAGGTCAGTGTTGCCGCAGATCAGCACCTGATTGCACAAGACCTGCTTTTACTGGGAGCTGAAATCAACACCATGGACTGCTGGGGCCGGGCCCCGTTACACGTGTGTGCTGAGAAGGGCCACAGCTCCACCCTGCAGGTACCTGAGCATATGATCTCAGCTAATACTAATAAAATGAATAAACCTGTGCATTCAGTATGTGTAATAGGAACAAGACTCACTGCAGTCTACATGTAAACGCTCTCCTTCATTTAATTACACAACCACTAACTGACCAGTCAGAGGTGGACTAGCCTGACCCATCCCTACAGTTAATAACAACACAGTATTTCCTTATGAACCTGCGTGTGTCTGTCAGCCGCTGTTTTTCCTCTTATCGTTTTATCATCTTCTGTCAACAGTCCTCATCTATCATTTAATCAGATGCTCAGTGTTTATTTAACCAGCCGCTAACTGACTTCCTCATAACATGCTAAACTAAAATGCATTTCCTCAAAAAAGAGGCACACAACGCAGGCAGAAAATTCCCTTGCCCGGCCGCACTACACAGCTCTTTTGATAAGACTGCAAAAAAATGCCTGTGTTTCTGTCAGCCTTTAACTGTCAACAGGTCGTGGCACGCAACCGTCGGCTTCTCCCAGAATTACATGGGGCAGAACGTGTTGAGATCTGTTTTCTAGAGCTTTCTTGGGAATTGTGTAAGTAGCAAACTCTGTTTCTCCTCAGGCCATCCAGAAGTTCATGCAGACGAGCGGGCGGCTGGTCAACCTGGAGGTGGTCAACTATGACGGTCAGTGTGTTTTAGAAACGGACTCATCTGAGCTGGTTATTTGATGTAATGAATTCAGGCACGGTTGAGGTTAGAGCGCAGTAAAGTAGTGTTGTGTGTTTGCAGGACTCGCGCCTCTCCATGTGGCGGTGCTGTCCCACAATGCCGTGCTGCAGGAGCTGAGCCTTGGCCCTCCGTGCGCTCAGAGTCCGGCTCTGCTGCAGAAGAGGAAGCTGCTGGCCGAGTGTGTCAGCACTCTGCTGCTGATGGGTGCCTCGCTGGAAGCCAAGGTGAACATATTTCTGCTGGAGCTTCGGGTGTGATCGTGTCTGATGGTCATCATAACTCATGCGTTTTCATCGTGTTTCAAACAGGACCGCAAGAGTGGCCGCACCGCTCTGCATATGGCCGCCGAAGAGGCCAACGTCGAGCTGCTGCGCCTCTTTCTGGACCAGTCCAACTACTTCTCTGTCATAAACACAAAGGTGAGTGAGCCTCTCGCTGTTCTCCTGATCTGACCTACCTCTGGATCTCTGATCTGACCTCTGGCTCTCTGATCTGATCTCTCTGATCTGACCTGTCTCTCTGATCTGACCTCTGGCTCTCTGATCTGACCTACCTCTGGCTCTCTGATCTGACCTCTCGCTCTCTGATCTGACCTCTCTGATCTGACCTCTGGCTCTCTGATCTGACCTCTCTGATCTGACCTCTCGCTCTCTGATCTGACCTCTCTGATCTGACCTCTGGCTCTCTGATCTGACCTCTCTGATCTGACCTCTGGCTCTCTGATCTGACCTCTCTGATCTGACCTCTGGCTCTCTGATCTGACCTCTGGCTCTCTGATCTGACCTCTCTGATCTGACCTCTGGCTCTCTGATCTGACCTCTGGCTCTCTGATCGACAGGCGTTTAACGGGAACACTGCGCTCCACATGGCCAGCGCTCTGCAGGGTCGGCCGGCTCAGATGGACGCGGTGCGACTGCTGCTGAGACGAGGAGCCGACCCCAGCGCCAAGAACCTGGAGAACGAGCAGCCGGCGCAGCTGGTGTCCGACGGGCCGCTGGGAGACCAGGTCAGAGAACATCAGAGAACCATTCCTCATTCACTCGGGGCCGGGCTGTGTGCGCATCATGCCGAAAACGTCTCAATAAAACATACTGTTGATGATGGGAAAAATAACACTGCTAGTTATTATTAACAATGCATCATATCTTAGAAAAAGAACATATGAAACTAATGTTGATCGCTGTAACTGAAGAGTGGATGAACACCGCTAATTTGAATCGCTCTGCTAGCAAGTTCATTTCCTCATACAAATATATCTTATGAGTTCAATCAGATAAATACCCAACATAAACCTATTATAACTATTATCTAGAATAATATTACAATATTATACCCATCTACACACAATTATGCGAATGCATCACTGATGCGGCACAAAGACTTTACAGCTTTCTATTATGTTTAATCTCATTATAATGATAATAATATGTATATGTTGCACTGGTGCTGTGCATCTTACACTAGACTACATTTTTATTATCATGTGATTCCTGCGTCGCTGCGTGCTTTCAGCCGTACCTTCACTGTGGTTCTCCATCTGGACCACATGCTCTCACCTTTATTTATCAAGCGCTTTTAATAATACAGATTGTGTCAAAGCAGCTTTACAGTATTAAACAGGAACAATAGTGTCTAATAATGCAAAAGGAGAATAGTAAACTCAATTTTCAGTTAAAGGCATTTCATTGAATTCAGTGAAAGCAAGACCGCATTTGTGTTTCACATCTGCTCTCTCGAAGTAACTTATTATATGTGAGAATTATTATAATCAGTGGCTTCTCCTACTTTTCTTAGTGATATTTACTGCTAGTTTATCAGGAAGTAACGTTTTTGTTCTCGTTGACTCGTTAGATGGAAATGGTGCTTTATTCACAAATGTTTTACGCGATATTCCAGTTTTGCTCACAAGTTAAATTCGTAACTTTGGATGGAAACCCGGCTAGTGATTTCCAGTGACTGATGTCTCTGTGTTTCCACAGGTGCGTCGGATCCTGAAAGGTAAAGGAGCACAGTCCCGCTCTTGAGCGAGCGAGCCGTTCTTCTCCAGAATCGCTGTCAGTCAGGCAGCCGGTCTCTACAGATTAATTTGCCGCCGCAGGCAGATGTCGGTTGTTTCCATGAAACAGTTTTATCATTGTTCACTACTGAGTAGTAGACGGCACAGGAACGTGAGCGCAACGCCTCAGAGAAGTCACCGGACGTCAGAAGAGGAATCCAGTGTTATGAGGAAGGATTATTCAGAAAGTCATAATAAATGAGGACACGTCATTAAAGAGGAAGAAAGTGAATCTTCTTCTCTTGTTCGGTGGCAGATCTGAAGCGTTGCATTTGGCTCTGGTGTGTAAAAGGTTGTAAACTATAATCTCTATATGTAACCATATCCATGTTGTTATTGTTATTAGTCTGGGGTGTGTTTTGTTAGAAGGTTAAACATGAGACGATACTCAGTAACTTTAAACCAGCTGAACCAGAACGGCCTGATTGTTGAGTTCAGGTGTGTTCAAGCGTGTTATTCTGGGACTTTCTTCCATTGATAATTAACTTTTTATGAGGTCATGCCATTCTCCAGAAGTCCTCTAATTATTCTGTATAACTTTGATTGTGTTTGATCAGAATCAACAGTAAAATCCACATAAAGGTGTTTCTTTTTGATGAAGACATAAAGAGATGGCGTTATAACAGCTCCTATTACATGTATCTGCATGAGGATGAGTTCTTGTGGTGATGGGATTGGTATATATTGTTATTCTTTCTCTCTTTATATATACAGTATATATATATTATGTCATTGAGCATTATTTTTTCATTGTGCACCAGGAGTCAGTTTTCAAGTTTCCTTTGCACATGATGATATATAGAGTTTAATAATCAGCTGTAATTCAGTCCTAAATAAAGTTTCTTTGTTAGTGTTTTCTGTTCTCTTGAGCGTTTCCGTCTCGTGTCAGATTTCAGAAGACAGTCAAAACAAAAGAGCAGAAACTGATGTAAAGCAGGAAACAATCCCGACTGAAACGCAAGCGAGCAGCACACACCGCTTACAGGAATTCAGGAAACCGAAAGAGTACTAAAGTGATTGCACAGGGTTAACCTGGTGAAGTATTTGTCACGGCAGTGTTCATCTGCTTCTGAACTTTGAAATACCTTTAAAACCAACACAATGACAAAACCCTCATTCATGTACGACAGACCCACAGAAGATAGATGAGAACAGTATATCCCAGCAGATCCCCCTCTCGTGTAAGCTGACCTGTTAGTTTGAGAAGATCTCTGTGATTCTATAACAGACGGGAGATTTCCTCATATTCTGGAGAGTTTGGTGAAACTCTAGAGGACTTTTGGGAACCAGCAAAAGCCTTTAAATCATCAGCTATAACCTCGACTTCTGCATTTGTCACATTGCAGCGCAACTCTTGTGTTTTTCTGGTCTATAAAAATAATCTACACAGAAACATGAAACCACAATATTCTCACAGCTCAGTGAGCCTCAAGTTTCATGAACCTGAGCCAGAAATCCCAGAGAATTGATTCTCATTCATGCACTTCAAGTTCCGCTTATTTCTAAAGCACATTTACTAACGGCCGCCAGCCGACCAAAGTGCGGTACAATAATTACAGTATAGATACACAAGAAACACAATCAATAATCACTTAGAAGCAATAAAAACAGGATAAATTACATGTTAAAAGCTGAGACAAACAGATGAGTTTTGAGAGCAGATTTAAACTCAGATTAAGTGGAAGCCATTTTAATTTGGGTCGGGAGATTATTCCAGAGAGTGGGAATAATTATTCCACTTCCCTTTTTTTTCAAGCGGGTTCTGGGAATCTGAAGGAGGAATTTGTTTCCCGATCTAAGTCCTCGCTTAGGAGTGTATGGGTGGAGTAAGTCCGTCAGATAAAATGGTGCAAGATTATTTAAAGATTTGTAGACAAGTAATAGAATTTTATATTCAATTCTATACCAAACAGGTAACCAATGTAGAGATCTCAGAAGGGGTGTAACATGATCCTAGCACTTCATTTAATCAGCAACCTCTTGATTTAAAGTGGGTTATGAAAGGTTCATATTTTGTTTTGGGAGTCCCCAACCACAGGTTGACATGCACGAAAGGTCAAAAAACACTTTATTGTCTTATAATATGCATATAATCTTTTTACCTTATTTGCCCAATGACTCCCAAACGATTCACTCAATGATTAATTATTCCAAGCCCCTCCTCTGCGTGACGCTAATCAGCGGTGATTGGTCGATTTCATTTAAAGCAGTGTTACTTTGTGTTCAGCGTTACCGGGGAAACCGCTCCAAAAGAGACACCTAGTGGCAAAGAATGAATTAGCATTTTCATTCAGACCAACACGAAAAGACCAACAAGTGTGCGGGGAATATGCTAATGTTTATGTTGACATCAACCTGAAACGGCTAGGTATTGGTTTTAAAAATGACTCGTTTCAATGATTCAGACTCGACTCTTTCTTTTGAGAGACAATAACTTTATACACGGTGCACTTTCAGATTTAAAACTTTGCAGGATACGTTCATTCACTTAGAGCTGTTACACACTGCATGGAAGATCATCTTCAAAAATCCATAATAGGGGCACTTTAAACAAAGATTATTCAGGCAGGACAAATAATTATTCAAGTCAAGATCATCCTGTCTTAAGTTCAGTCTGTGTAAATGTGAAGATGTTCATTCCCGTAGCAGCGGTTTCATTGATCTGTCTTATTTTAGATAATCAATAATATTAACCAAGCCCAAGTTAAGATTGAACCTCTGAACGTCTGATTTCTCATTCACTTTTCTGAATATTGACTCTGGTTACAGCAATGCTCAAAAACTGTTAATAAGAGATGATTAACAACAGCATGATCAAACTCGTGAAGCTTTATTGATGTGCTTCAGGTTCCTGTCTGTTTAATATGTGCGCTGAAAACACAAGATGAGCCAGTGTGACGTGTCTAACACTATTGTATCTTATACCAGAGTTTTTAACATTAATAACTTTCCACAATATTGTTATGTTTGTGGTAGATCAAATAAAAGCACATGCCAGATTATAATTTCTGCTGTGAGTCCACCGTATGGTTTGTGTTTCTTCTTCCGTGGGTTTTCTGGAAGAGGTGAAGTCTAAACCGGTGTGTCTGCATGTTTGAGCTCAACAGCCGCTGGAGATCATCAAACAAAAGCCTTTCTGAGTTTTTCATTCTCTGTTTACATGCTGGAGGCAGTTTGTAACATGACTTTAACTGAAGATTCAGGAACAACAAGCTGACGAGCTCCTCATTAACAAACAGAGCAGGACACTGAAACACAATCAAACAGAAAGACCACAGGAAGGTTTCTCTAAATCACACTGATATTAAAACTACTAACCACTGGTCACTGAGAGCAGAAGTCTCATGGGAACTCCCACTTCCTCCTGCAGGTGCCTTACTTCCTGTCCGAGTCAGATTCCCGGCACTGATGCGTCATCCTGCTGCTGCCGGCTTTTTATAGAGTATTCGACATGACTCAAACTAATCTGATCACATCACAAACACGTATGTGACCCTGGACCACAAAACCAGTCTTAGGTGTATGCATCTCTACATCATCTGAAGCTGAATAAATAATCTTTCCATTGATGTATGGTTTGTTATGATAGGACAATATTTGTCTGAGATACAACTATTAGAAAATCTGGAATCTGAGGGAGCAAAAAAATCTAAATATTGAGAAAATCTCCTTTAAAGTTGTTCAAATGAAGTTCTTAGCAATGCATATTACTAATCAAAAATGAAGTTTTGATATATTTACTGTAGGAAATTTACTAAATATCTTCATGGAACATGATCTTAATATCCTAATGATTTTTGTCATAAAAGAGAAATGTATAATTGTGATCCATACAATGTATTGTTGTCTATTGCTACAGATATACCTGTGTTACTCATGACTGCTTTTGTGCTCCAGGGACAGGAATAAATCATTTAGTTGATGGTTTTGGTCATGAATTATTGCAAGGAATTAATATTTTATACAGTTAATGGATAAAGACAGTGTAGCCGTCCGCTGACCTTTGACCCCGCGGTGTGATGAGGGTCGTTACTCAACAAACGAGCGTTATTACTCCGACTCATCTAATGATGCTGATGACAGATGAGTGTTTGAGTAAATAATGATAACCGCTCGTTTCAGACATTCATACTGTATTCAGAGTACAGTAATTAGCTGTAGGAGCGTCACAGGAACAATATAATGTCCTACAGGAGGAATATAAATGTGTTTAATACAGCCGATGCTGAACTCATAGTAAATATATATTAGATATAATTTAGTGATCGATGGCGGATGAAATGTGTTTATTAACGAGCTTCAGGGACAAAGATCATGTGTTTATGATATATATCTGAATAATGATTCATCACAGTTACTGTAGTGTTTGTCTTTAATTATAATGAACAAACACAGATGATGGAAGTCAAAGGTCAAGGACTGGTTAGATAATCGAGTTAATCTAAATTAAATATTAATAAACTATCTCTGAGAGTCTTTGCTAAAGATAAACCTCAGTTATTCTATAACGCTTCAAATGCAGGTAAATAAAGTGAGATGTTGACCTAAAAACGTAAATGCTGTAAACTATTAGCACACCTAAGGCATGAAAAAGGCAAACTTTCCTCTGTTCTGTGTCTCCCTCTGCTGTCGCGCAGTGTTACGGCAGCTGTCGCGCTGTTTTGCAGCAGTGTGGCATGAGCGCACGCTCTGCTTTCCGGCAGTGTGGCAGTGCTGCTGGAGGAAGATGCCGAGGAAGATGTCTGAATCTCACGCCGAGGCGGGAAACGAGATGCCGAATAATAAAAAGCAGAAATTAAGCAGCGATGAAAACAGCAACCCCGATCTGTCAGGAGACGACAATGTAGGTGACCTGTGCTGTGAATGTGTTTAATGTGTGTTTGTGCGCTTTGTCTTTGTGTCTCAGGCGTGTCTCCTCAGGATTTAACTTGTGTTTTTATCTTATTATACACAAATAAATAATTACTTACTTACTACAAACATGACTGTGTTATTGTCAGGAATCAGTCTAGACGGATTAGTTTCATACAGAAGATGATAATATAATATGAAGCAGCATCAGTTTCTGTGAAGAGTTTGTGTGAATATTATATTATATTGTGACAATATTCTAGAATCAAGCAGCTGTGTGTTATTTATATTCAGTGTATAACACTAGTGTACTTGCTGTAGAACATCACCGAGTATATCTGCAGTATTAATGCTGAGAGCAGTATAAACAGCTGTGAGTATCTCTGCAGTATTAATGCTGAGAGCAGTATAAACAGCTGTGAGTATATCTGCAGTATTAATGCTGAGAGCAGTATAAACAGCGGTGAGTATATCTGCAGTATTAATGCTGAGATCAGTATAAACAGCGGTGAGTATATCTGCAGTATTAATGCTGAGATCAGTATAAACAGCTGTGAGTATATCTGCAGTATTAATGCTGAGAGCAGTATAAACAGCTGTGAGTATATCTGCAGTATTAATGCTGAGAGCAGTATAAACAGCGGTGAGTATATCTGCAGTATTAATGCTGAGAGCAGTATAAACAGCGGTGAGTATATCTGCAGTATTAATGCTGAGAGCAGTATAAACAGCGGTGAGTATATCTGCAGTATTAATGCTGAGAGCAGTATAAACAGCTGTGAGTATATCTGCAGTATTAATGCTGAGATCAGTATAAACAGCTGTGAGTATATCTGCAGTATTAATGCTGAGAGCAGTATAAACAGCTGTGAGTATATCTGCAGTATTAATGCTGAGAGCAGTATAAACAGCTGTGAGTATATCTGCAGTATTAATGCTGAGAGCAGTATAAACAGCTGTGAGTATATCTGCAGTATTAATGCTGAGAGCAGTATAAACAGCTGTGAGTATATCTGCAGTATTAATGCTGAGAGCAGTATAAACAGCTGTGAGTATATCTGCAGTATTAATGCTGAGAGCAGTATAAACAGCTGTGAGTATATCTGCAGTATTAATGCTGAGAGCAGTATAAACAGCTGTGAGTATATCTGCAGTATTAATGCTGAGAGCAGTATAAACAGCTGTGAGTATATCTGCAGTATTAATGCTGAGAGCAGTATAAACAGCGGTGAGTATATCTGCAGTATTAATGCTGAGAGCAGTATAAACAGCTGTGAGTATATCTGCAGTATTAATGCTGAGAGCAGTATAAACAGCTGTGAGTATATCTGCAGTATTAATGCTGAGAGCAGTATAAACAGCTGTGAGTATATCTGCAGTATTAATGCTGAGATCAGTATAAACAGCTGTGAGTATATCTGCAGTATTAATGCTGAGATCAGTATAAACAGCGGTGAGTATATCTGCAGTATTAATGCTGAGAGCAGTATAAACAGCGGTGAGTATATCTGCAGTATTAATGCTGAGAGCAGTATAAACAGCTGTGAGTATATCTGCAGTATTAATGCTGAGAGCAGTATAAACAGCTGTGAGTATCTGTGGATCAGCAGCATGTCTCCGGGATTACTGCCGCTCTCTGCTTGCGTTCAGCTGCAGATCAGACCATTCATTGTGCTTTTAAACTACTCTTTACGGTCAGAACATGACACTGTTACACTTTTACAGTCATTTCTTCTTAACAAAATAAATATCTTAATAGAAAAACTATATTTCTTACTTCTGAATGTTTCTAATGAGTATTATGGTGTTGCTTGATAATATTAGTAATATAACAATTTGTTGTCTCTTAGAAATACACATTTGATGCAGATGTAGATTTATGTTCATTGTCAAAATCGGTAATATCTGTAAAAAATTGTATATGTTGAAATGTAATTATTTAATTTTTTTAACCATTGGTCTTCCATAGTAGCACACATTTAGATCATGATAATCAGTTAAAACCACTAATATAGCATGTCAGTGCCATGGTAAAAATGTAATATGGCTTCTAGGTATTTGTATGAAAAACAGTAGTTTAAATACTATTATAAATGCACAAACACTACACTTAATTAAAATACTGTAATTATATTCCATTACTCCTCCTTCAATACATACCTACATTAATAATATAATAAAATGACACAAATACCTACATTTCTGAGGCAATAGCATGGTGTAGTTGGTGTTACTGCAGTAAATCTAAGGTAAATGAGGGTGATGTGTAGATTAAAAGGCCTTCTGACTGTCTCGTTGTGCACAGTGTTTTCAGAGCTGTATCTTCTGGCTGTGAAGTTCTTCTGAACTCGAGCGCTTCACACTGCATCTCACAGCATGTACATCTGTTTTGAGAGAGCTGTGAATTGCTGCAGAAACTGAATCAAGGCAGTATCAGTCGATCTGTTCCTCATAAAGTGTCCTCCAGAATAGCATCTCTGAGGATTCCTTCAAACACTTTTCCAACACAGTGGAGTAGTGAAGTCTGGCGATGATCTGCTGGAAAACTGGGCTTCCATTGTTTTGGAAAAAGGTTATGTTGGATGCATGTATTGAAGATATCACATAACACCGGTGCCAACTCTTCATGAAGAGTCTTTAGCACCCTAGGACCAGCAGCCTTGTCTGCATTCACTTTACAGAGTCTAGTCTTAACTTGGCCAGTACTCAGAGGAGGTGCACTACAATTTGTCAACTTGCAGGTAACTACCTCTGACAGAGAAGTGTGGCTCACATTATTCCACACAGAAGCAAAGTTAGGATGAGACACTCAAGCTGCTTTGATCCTGAGACACTCTGATCTCCTTCCATCCCCATTAAAGTCTTCACAGACTTCAGCCATTGTTTAGTTCCTCCACCTCATGTCGGTAATATTGTTTTTTGGCAATGATTGATTTAAATTTCCTATAAGAGGTTTTGTCTCCAGAACAAAATGCATGCTGTATCTTTTATCAGATCGTTAATTTGAACAGTCATCCGAGGCTTATCTGTGTTTGTAATAGAGACTTTCTTTAATGGAACGGTTTTGCCCAAGATAGATATGATAGTGGCACCAACCTTAGCCTCAGGGTCCGTAGCTTCATGAATGTGAGAGAAATCAGTAGTGTTCATAAGGAAGCCCAGTTCCCTGATCGTCTCAGGGGTACGTTTTCTGCAAAAAAAATATGTTTGATAGGCTTGGTGGGACAGTTTCCTGCAGTTAGCAAGATAGTCTGATGATCAGAAGAGCCAGCAGGAGGAAAATGCTCTGGTGACTGATACATGGAGGAAATATCAGTAAATACTGAGTCCAGTTGACTAGCCTTTCTTGTTACTCCAGCATGATTTGCTATATGAATGAAGTTCTTAGGATGGTAGCAACAGTCAGATAGAAACATTCTTTGCTCAGTCAGCTGTCTTTTAATATCCACAGCAGTTCCACAAGAAGCAGGGTGATTTCCAACAATTATACCTATTGAACCAATATAATTTCTCCCAGGTTTCTAAGTCCTTGGGCGAGGTCTGAGTCGTAGAATCCATTTAACTGCAGTATGTTCTTAGCTTCAGGAGCCAAAGGAGATGCACATCTTCTCAGACTTCTTAAAAAATGGAAATCACTCAAATGTCCAGGTTGGGCTGTTGTAAGGAGAAGAGGGAAACAATTACTTGAAGATGTTTGCTCCGCGATAGTTTCCTATTGTCCTCCCAGCTGTAGAAGAGTAGGCCGCATTACCTGGATCCATCCAAAATCTCCCAGAAATAAATCCATCCACATGTCCTAACTCCCAATTTAGTGACTTAATCATACAAATATATGATCTAGCTGTACATTTCCAAACTATATTAGGTTCAAATGGTTTAAAAAGCTAAAACAAAGCCGATTGCCAAGCAGCTCAACATTCATGCGGCAGCCCTTGAAAGCGCCACCTAGCTATCATCTCAGTCAGATGTCTCGTGTTGATTCTGTGATTGATCAGATGTCTGATGTTCTCAGGATGATGCGGTCAGCGTTGAAAGCGGCACGAACCCGGACCGGCCCGACACTCCTACAAACACAGCCAATGCCCCGGGCAGAAAGAGCTGGGGCAAAGGCAAGTGGAAGTCCAAGAAGTGCAAATATTCCTTCAAGTGTGTCAACAGTCTGAGGGTAAGTGAGCCTGTGGTGTTTCTGTAGTGTGCACTAGTGAGGACACTCTGATGGTGATGTGTGTCGTGCAGGAGGATCATGGACAGCCGCTGTTCGGAGTGCAGTTCAACTGGCACAGCAAAGAAGGAGACCCCCTGGTGTTCGCAACCATCGGCAGTAACCGAGTGAGTGATACACACACACACACTCTCTCTCACACACGCACACTCTCTCTCTCACACGCACACTCTCTCTCTCACGCACGCATACTCTCTCTCACACGCACACTCTCTCTCTCACACGCACACTCTCTCTCTCACGCACGCATACTCTCTCTCACACGCACTCTCTCTCTCACACGCACCCTCTCTCTCTCACACGCACACTCTCTCACACACACGCACACTCTCTCTCTCACACGCACACTCTCTCTCACACACGCACACTCTCTCTCTCACACGCACACTCTCTCTCTCACACTCACACGCGCACACTCTCTCTCACACGCACTCTCTCTCGCACGCACACTCTCACACTCTCTCTCTCACACACGCACACTCTCACACACGCACTCTCTCACACGCACACTCACTCTCTCACACGCGCACTCACTCTCTCACACGCGCACTCTCTCTCTCACACGCGCACTCTCTCTCTCACACGCGCACTCTCTCTCTCTCACACGCGCACTCTCTCTCTCTCACACGCGCACTCTCTCTCTCTCACACGCGCACTCTCTCTCTCTCACACGCGCACTCTCTCTCTCACACGCGCACACTCTCTCTCACACGCGCACACTCTCTCTCACACGCACACTCTCTCTCACACACGCACACTCTCTCTCACACACGCGCACACACTCTCTCTCACACACGCGCACACACTCTCTCTCACACACGCGCACACTCTCTCTCTCACACACACGCACACTCTCTCTCTCACACACACGCACTCTCTCTCACACACACACACACACACTCTCTCTCTCACACACGCACACACACTCTTTCTCACACACACTCACTCTCTCACACACACACTCGTGTCTCTGCAGATTTCCTCATGTGGGGTGTGTCTTGTTCTTGCAGGTCACTCTATATGAGTGTCACTCTCAAGGAGAGATCCGTCTGCTGCAGTCGTATGTAGATGCGGACGTATCCTTTTCAGACACAGAATAAAATCGTCAGACGGTTGGGTTTTATCTTGAAGTATGTGAGGTTATTCTGCAGATTTGGGCCAGTGTCTCTTGTTATTCCCTTGATTCTTGCGCTGTCTAGGCAGATGAGAACTTCTACACTTGCGCTTGGACCTTCGACTCGAGCACCAGTCACCCGCTGCTGGCCGTGGCCGGATCGCGTGGCATCATCCGTGTCATCAACCACATCACCATGCAGTGTGTCAAAGTGAGTCCAGACGCTCAGTTAATGTGGAATATGACCTGCATTAGTGCGTCTGCTGCTTCTCTAACCCTGTTTACACTGATGTCTTCATGTCGTTTGCAGCATTATGTCGGCCATGGAAATGCTATCAACGAGCTCAAATTTCACCCGAGGGACCCGAACCTTCTGCTGTCAGTCAGTAAAGGTAAAGATCTCAGCTCTCACGGCGCACGGCGCGCTCAGCGCAGGTTGTTGATGGTTTGCTGTGTGTTTGTCAGATCACGCGCTGCGCCTCTGGAACGTTCAGACAGACACTCTGGTGGCCATCTTCGGAGGCGTCGAGGGCCATCGCGACGAGGTCTTGAGCGCGGTGAGTAAAGTGATCGAGTATCCTGGCTGTTGTTGATCAGATTCAGTTCTTACTACATCTTGCAATACCTGCACTACAAAAGAACCAAAGAATCATGTAAAACCCCAGTAAAGCTCGAGATTATTTGTGCTGTTAGAACACAAAACTGTATACAAGTATAATATTTATGAACTAAACTGAACAACAATAAAATATTTCATTATCAAGTTCATTAATCAGGAACCTTTACTTTCACAAAAAAAATCTAATTTCTGCTATTGTAGGCTTATTTTGTAAATGTAATTTATAGACAAGTGCTTAATGCAAATAATGGACACATTTAAAAAAGCAAGCTATTATATTAGTCCATCTATGCAAATATATCTTTATAAAGACAAAAGAATGAGATTAATCACTGTCCGTCACCGTCGTGATCATGTATATTTGCAAAGATATGATAGTAGGCTACACCACAAAAAAACAAACAAAAAAAAAAGTTGTGCTTTTATTTCTCATCAAAAAATATATAGGCCTACAGAACGACTTTAAGCAAATATTGTAAAATCCTATCTCAAGGAATTCTGTTTTAAATGCAATAAAAAATAAAACACCACTTAAAAAGCCTTCGTGAGTACTGAAACAGTGCATGGTGACATTAGTCATTGTGTTGTGTTTTCAGGATTTTGACCTGCTTGGTGAGAAGATCATGTCCTGTGGGATGGATCACTCTCTGAAGCTGTGGAGGATCAACTCTGAGCGGATGCAGAAAGCCATCCGCGGTTCCTACGAGTATAACCCCAGCAAAACCAACCGGTGAGTCCTCGCCTCTCCTCCAGCGCTCTGCAGCTCTTCAGCAGTGCGTTCAGCTCGTCTCTCCTAAATACATTCACAGGCCTTTCGTGTCTCAGAAGATTCACTTCCCAGACTTCTCCACTCGAGACATTCACAGGAACTATGTGGACTGCGTCCGCTGGCTCGGCGATTTGATTCTTTCAAAGGTACTTTCTGCAGCACGAGACTCTGGTTTAATACATCGTTATTAGTCTGTAATCATTTGTCGTGTGTTGTTTTGTAGTCGTGTGAAAATGCAATTGTGTGTTGGAAACCTGGGAAGATGGAAGACGACATCGACCACATCAAAGCGAACGAGTCTAACGTGACGATCCTGGGCCGCTTCGATTACAGTCAGTGTGACATCTGGTACATGCGCTTCTCCATGGACTTCTGGCAGAAGGTTTGAGGCTCTTGATAGACATGTGAACTGAAAGTGACTGACAGTAGCGTTAGTACGAACATCAAGAGTGTGTATCTTCACCTCCGCAGATGTTAGCTCTTGGGAATCAAGTTGGCAAGCTGTATGTTTGGGACCTGGAAGTGGAGGATCCTCATAAAGCAAAGTAAGATTCCTGGTTTGAGCTGTCCTTGGCTCTGTATTTGTGCTTTATTTGAACTCTGCTTGTGTTGTGCTCAGGTGTACGACGCTCACGCTGCCCAAATGCACGTCTGCGATCAGACAGACCAGCTTCAGTCGGGACAGCGGTATTCTGATCGCGGTGTGTGACGACGCCTCGATCTGGCGCTGGGATCGTCTGCGCTGATCCTTCACTGCTCAAATCATCCATCGTCGGCTTCTGCTGTCTTTAGCTTTTTTCTTTGCCATTCTCTTGACTGACTTTAATAAAATCTATTTTTCTAACCAACTCCTTGCTGTTTTTCAAACCCATTCAAATGAAGCTGTTCAATTAAACCCAACACTTCTTTCCATACTGATGGTGATCAACAGGTATTTACGAATTCACCTGATTTCTTAAATTAAAACAGGAGCATTTCAATCTCGTCGGGCAAAAAACTATTACTATTCGCTATTAGCTTTACTACTCGTCAAAATGTAAATTTATCTAACGTGCACTGACCTGTAATTACTGCTTGACTCTAATGCAAAAAAACCACACGACTGATATATTTAGAAGTTAAAATGAGCAGTGTTGCCAACTAATTTTCAGGGGAAGTCGCTAAAGGAAGGTCTATTTGTTGCTAAAAGTTGCTAAATGACGTGATGTCATTGCACGATGATGTCATTACGTAATCACGACATCAAATCTCAGAAAAATTATATTTTATAAATGTTAATTTAGATTTGTTCGTAAAGTAATATAAATGCATAAAATAAATATTTTTAAACACATTGAATTATTGAAAATGTTTTGAACGATTACAGTAAGTTATGTTTATTAGCTAGTAAACGAGTAAAACACATTCTGAACAATACTTTTAAGCAGTGTATTAGTAGTTACACTGTCTGTAAAAATAGAGCACAATCTACTGTTAATATGAAGGATTTTCACCTGCATTTGTAATGATGCGTTGTGTTCTGTGTGTTCAGGTTACAGCGGATAATATCCTGGGAAATTACTAGCATCTTTTCCATCTTTCTTACAGTGTTCTGACTGATCAACAATCACAGGAACAAGCTACTAACAGTGTTCATAAATAAACATTCAATTATTATTATTATTATTATTATTATGATTCAATTAAACAATTGCAAAGATCAGCTAACTGAATTCAGGTGATGCGTGTACTGCTAGGCATCTTTGGTTTGCTCTTTTGTGTCATTGAAATGGTAAATGTGTGCCTTTTTATTGTTTGAGTCACTTGCTATTGCTACAAATATAACAGGTATATTTGTAGCAATAGACAACAATACATTGTATGGATCAAAATTATACATTTCTCTTTTATGCCAAAAATCATTAGGATATTAAGATCATGTTCCATGAAGATATTTAGTATATATTCCTACCATAAATATATCAAAACTTAATTTTTGATTAGTAATATGCATTGCTAAGAACTTCATTTGAACAACTTTAAAGGAGATTTTCTCAATATTTAGATTTTTTTGCTCCCTCAGATTCCAGATTTTCTAATAGTTGTATCTCAGACAAATATTGTCCTATCATAACAAACCATACATCAATGGAACGATGATTTATTAATACATCTATCTCTATTTCACAAGATTGACCCTTATGACTGGTTTTGTGCTCCAGGGTCACATTTATGTTAAACGTTGTGCATATAAAATAAACGTGGTGTGACGTCACACTTCGTTCGTGTTGGTGTTTTTGGATCGTCCAATCAGCGAAGCGCGCTGTGTTTTGTTTCCGGGTCAGAGGTCGCGCATGTCAGCTGCTGTTTTCTCCTGTGAGCTGATGGTTGTGTTGCGGTCTGAGATCGACTGTTTCTGTAGTAATCCTGGTGATGTTCGGATGTTTAGTCGCCGGCAGACTGGTGAGTGGATTTATATTCAGTCGCATAAACTTAACTTACCCACCCTGTCTTAACTAGTCTGATCACTAGCTGTTAGCCGAGGGCTAATGAGCCTTATTTTCGGATTCAGTTTAGCCCGATTTACGTCTCATTTAAACCGACCTCACATAGTTATCAGTCTTGAAGAAATGAGCGACTGAAAATAAACAATAGGACTATCACAGAAAATTCCAATGGTTTCCACTACAAACATTACAAACCATCAACTATTAACCATTAAAAATAGTTTTCTATAGTATGTTTTGGGACATATTCCATTAGGATTTATTGGTTTTAACAAGCCACCAATAGAAGGTGCCCGATTACCAGCAGAGACCCACCGGGTCCATTATAACCAGTACTATTCCCATTATAACCAGTACTATTCCCATCATAACCAGTACTATTCCCATTATAACCAGTACTATTCCCATTATAACCAGTAAAACCATTATAACCAGTGCTATTCCCATCATAACCAGTGCTATTCCCATCATAACCAGTGCTATTCCCATCATAACCAGTGCTATTCCCATTATAACCAGTACTATTCCCATCATAACCAGTAAAACCATTATAACCAGTACTATTCCCATCATAACCAGTAAAACCATTATAACCAGTACTATTCCCATTATAACCAGTGCTATTCCCATTATAACCAGTACTATTCCCATCATAACCAGTAAAACCATTATAACCAGTACTATTCCCATCATAACCAGTAAAACCATTATAACCAGTACTATTCCCATTATAACCAGTGCTATTCCCATTATAACCAGTAAAACCATTATAACCAGTACTATTCCCATTATAACCAGTACTATTCCCATCATAACCAGTGCTATTCCCATCATAACCAGTGCTATTCCCATTATAACCAGTACTATTCCCATCATAACCAGTAAAACCATTATAACCAGTACTATTCCCATCATAACCAGTAAAACCATTATAACCAGTACTATTCCCATTATAACCAGTGCTATTCCCATTATAACCAGTACTATTCCCATTATAACCAGTGCTATTCCCATTATAACCAGTGCTATTCCCATTATAACCAGTGCTATTCCCATTATAACCAGTGCTATTCCCATCATAACCAGTGCTATTCCCATCATAACCAGTAAAACCATTATAACCAGTAAAACCATTATAACCAGTACTATTCCCATCATAACCAGTGCTATTCCCATCATAACCAGTACCATTCCCATCATAACCAGTAAAACCATTATAACCAGTGCTATTCCCATTATAACCAGTACTATTCCCATCATAACCAGTAAAACCATTATAACCAGTACTATTCCCATCATAACCAGTAAAACCATTATAACCAGTGCTATTCCCACCATAACCAGTGCTATTCCCATTATAACAGTACCATTATAACAGTACTATTCCCATCATAACCAGTAAAACAATTATAACCAGTACCATTCCCATCATAACCAGTAAAACCATTATAACCAGTACTATTTCCATTATAATCAGTAAAACCATTATAACCAGTACTATTCTCATCATAACCAGTACTATTCCCACCATAACCAGTGCTATTCCCATTATAACAGTACCATTACCATTATAACAGTACTATTCTCATCATAACCAGTAAAACAATTATAACCAGTACCATTCCCATCATAACAGTACCATTCCCATCATAACAGTACCATTCCCATCATAACCAGTAAAACCATTATAACCAGTACTATTTCCATTATAATCAGTAAAACCATTATAACCAGTACTATTTCCATTATAACCAGTAAAACCATTATAATCAGTACTATTCCCATTATAACCTGTAAAACCATTATAACCTGTACTATTCCCATCATAACCAGTAAAACCATTATAACCAGTACTATTCCCATCATAACCAGCACTATTCCCATCATAACCAGTAAAACCATTATAACAGTACTATTCCCATCATAACGGTACTATTCCCATCATAACCAGTAAAACCATTATAACAGTACTATTCTCATCATAACCAGTACTATTGCCATCATAACCAGTAAAACCATTATAACCAGTACTATTGCCATCATAACCAATAAAACCATTATAACAGTACTATTCCCATCATAACCAGTACTATTCCCATCATAACCAATAAAACCATCATAACCAGTACTATTCCCATCATAACCAGTACTATTCCCATCATAACCAGTAAAACCATTATAACCAGTACTATTCCCATCATAACCAGTACTATTCCCATCATAACCAGTAAAACCATTATAACCAGTACTATTGCCATCATAACCAGTACTATTCCCATCATAACCAGTAAAACCATTATAACCAGTACTATTGCCATCATAACCAATAAAACCATTATAACAGTACTATTCCCATCATAACCAGTACTATTCCCATCATAACCAATAAAACCATCATAACCAGTACTATTCCCATCATAACCAGTACTATTCCCATCATAACCAGTAAAACCATTATAACCAGTACTATTCCCATCATAACCAGTACTATTCCCATCATAACCAATAAAACCATTATAACCGGTACTATTCCCATCATAACCAGTAAAACCATTATAACCAGTACTATTCTCATCATAACCAGTACTATTCCCATCATAACCAGTAAAACCATTATAACCAGTACTATTGCCATCATAACCAATAAAACCATTATAACAGTACTATTCCCATCATAACCAGTACTATTCCCATCATAACCAATAAAACCATCATAACCAGTAAAACCATTATAACCAGTACTATTCCCATCATAACCAGTACTATTCCCATCATAACCAGTAAAACCATTATAACCAGTACTATTCCCATCATAACCAGTACTATTCTCATCATAACCAGTAAAACCATTATAACCAGTACTATTCCCATCATAACCAGTACTATTCCCATCATAACCAATAAAACCATTATAACCGGTACTATTCCCATCATAACCAGTAAAACCATTATAACCAGTACTATTCTCATCATAACCAGTACTATTCTCATCATAACCAGTAAAACCATTATAACAGTACTATTCCCATTATAACCAGTACTATTCTCATCATAACCAGTAAAAGCATGACTAATTCTGTGACGGTGTGTGTTGTTCTCTCAGGTCCAGACGGACGCGCAGCAGGTCTCCTCTGATAAGTTCGTCTTTACTCTGCCGGACTATGAGAAGGTCAATCATGTGGTGGTCTTCATGCTGGGCACTGTGCCCTTCCCAGTGGGCATGGGTGGTGCTGTCTACTTCTCTTTCCCTGACCCTGCTGTCGGACAGGTGTGGCAGCTTTTAGGCTTTATAACCAATGAGAAACCCAGTGCCATGTTCAGAATCTCTGGTCTGAAAGCTGGTAAGAGAGTCCAGTCAAATATTTTACAATCACAATAGATATTAAAACACGGGTGAATATCATTACAGAGGAAAATCCCATCAAACTCACACAGAAGTGTGGTTCAGTGCTGGGAGACACAAATAAAGTGTGTGTCCATTCACGTCTGTGGTCTGAAATCTGCTTTGACTGGTTCTGATTCTAGTAACTATCCATAATCCACCCGAATCTGAGCTAAAGTCGTATATTGTGTGTGTGTTCCAGCTTTAAAGTGTTGTGAGAGAGATTGTCCCTGAAGTGTGTGTTTGTACTGATGTGTGTGTGTGTGTGCATGTTTATGTGGTTTATGAGGACACAAATGTGTATAATGACATGGGTATGACAGAGGTATTACAATATGAAGGTGGTTTATGAGGACACTGCCTATGTCCCCGTAATTCAAAAGGCTTAAAAAAACATACTAAATGGTGTTTTTTTGAAAATCTAAAAATGCACAAAGTCTCCTGTGAGGGCTAAGTTTAGGTGTAGGGTTGGTGTAGGGCAATAGCACACACAGTTTGTTCAGTATAAAAACCATTACGCCTATGGAGAGTCCCCATAAACCACAAAAACCAACATATGTGTGTGTGTGTGTGTGTGTGTACTGATGTGTGTGTGTGTGTGTGTTTCAGGTGAGGGTGGAGCTCATCCGTTTGGTATGATGGCCATCAGTGCTCCGTCAGTGGCTCAGGTTGGAGTTTCTATTGAATCGTTGGAGCTGCTTGCACAGCAAACACCAGTCTCTACTTCAGCTGTTTCCACAGTGGACTCCTTCACACAGGTAACACACACCTACACACTTATCAGCCTCCTTACTTACCTTTTGGGTCTTCAGTCTTTTCTGTTCATAGTAATGATGAATGATTTTTAGATTACATACCACACCCTTTAAGTTTTTGTTTACATTTGAAAGACAATTTAAGGCATGAAGTAATATTATAACAGTGACATTTATAAAATAGATAGTTCCAGTCTTGGCCACTGATTATATATAAGCTAAAATACAGACCTGGCAGATCGTGGCACTGCTTGTTGATATCAGTCGTACTAAAGGCGTTCTTTTATTTGCACTTTTCCAGTTTATTCCAGTCAGACTTCTGTGTGGTCACGAGTGGTTTGAAGGGTCAGATCAAGACTGCAGTGACCGGCTCACAGAGAGCTGTTAATATCACTGTGAGGTCAGGAGCTCTCCTGCGGCTGCTTTATAACTCTGTTGTCTATTTCTCAGTTCACGCAGAAGATGCTGGAGAGCCTGTACAACTTCACCTCATCTTTCGCGCTGTCCCAGTCACAGATGACACCGAACCCTTCAGAGATGTATGTTCCTGCCAGCTCCATCCTCAAATGGTGAGTGATGTTTTGAGGCGAAGCGACATGAATAATGAGTGTTTGTTTGTGTTTCGAGTCATTGTACTGTCCTCCTCACAGGTATGAAAACTTTCAGAGGATAATGATGCAGAATCCAAACTTCTGGAAGACGTGACATACTGGTGTTGTGTTTTCAACAGTTTGATACACTATTTCATGAAGAAGACTTTCATTTAATATTCTGTTTTAATTTCCATGAAGAGTTTCACCTGGTCAAGGAACTTTTTCTCATGAATATTGCCTGGCACATCGTTCATTTATTTATTGAAAATGTTTTATATAACATGCTGAAGGCATAGTAAATAAAATATTTTGTTGATACATTGTATTAGTCATGTTTATTTTTTTTCCATACTTTACAGAAATGTGTGTTTGTGTCTTTACGCAGCTTCACAGGAAAGATGCTTTAATGTCTTTCATGTCGTCGGTGAGCAGTCAAATGAGGAAAACCCTCTGTAAGATGTTCAGGAGCCCATCCTCCTCTGGCAGCAAATTCATGTCCAAATAACATTAATATTTAATTCTCTGATAAGTGTAGTACTTGTCTTTTATTGGACAGGCCAAATGATGCAGTTCTCCAAGGCATCAGCAAGGCGCTGGTTACAACTTCAGAGCATAAGGATAAAGTCTGTCAATTATACAAGTCCATTCATGATAGATTGAAAAATAAAAACTGACAATGATCATCATCATCTAGTCTGTGCAGATTCTGTTCTATTATTTCTTTCAACGTAAATTTTTAATGTAATCTAATATTTGTAGGTACCCTGGTGAATCCAGTCTGAGCAACACATCAGTCCTGTAGCCTCGAGTGCTGAAGGTGCTTCAAGATTCACACAACACATGAATAAAAGTTATATTTTAAGGCAAGGACAGCTGACTTTAGCTAGTTATGTTTGAATAGTGATTTCACCGTATTTATTGTAGTAATGAGTATCAGTATTATATGTAGTAAAATATCTTTATTGTAGTAATGTGTCAGTATCATCTATAGTAATGTGTATCTTTATTTTAATAATGTATCAGTATTATCTGTAGTAATGAGTATCTTTGTCTACTGTAGTAATGTGTGTCAGTATTAGTATCTTTATTTACTGTATTTTCTGTAGTAACGAGTATCAGTATTATCTATAGTAACGTGTATCTTTATTGTAGTAATGTGTCAGTATTTCCTGTAGTAAGGAGTCTCTTTACTGTAGTATCAGTATTTCCTGTAGTAACGCTGTTTGGAGGCGCGTCTATAGCAACAGATCACGAGCAAGCGATGCATCTGGACATTTATTAGCTGTAGCACCAGTTATTCTGGACCTGTATACACTTGTAGCGGCTTCCACTAAGAGGCTATTGGTAATAGGAGTGAGCACGTAATTGACGCGTAAAAAGTCCATGCAAACCCAAGTAAAATGCAAAGTGTCCTTTATTGTGCTCCAGTGAATACACATTTCTTCCAATTGGCTTCCTGTGGTGTCATTTTGTCAAGTGCACAGAGTACGAAAGCCCATACCTTGTAGACACAGCATACTGTTCAACTCAGTCCAAACACAGAATCCAATAATTTGGCATGATGAAGCACAATCCAAACACGGTCAAAAACTGTGTGCTTCCCTACTACACATACACACCTGTTGTCTCATTAACCAAATACCCTGATATACTATTTCCAGTGCGCCACCCAATGGACAAACACATAATTGCATTAAAACGGCTCCTACACACCAGCCCCTTAATTGCTTATGGCAGGAAGACATAATTACAAAACACACACATAAAGGAGCCATAACAAATAAAGCAACATGTACATTGATAATAAATTCAACATATTACTCTTGTAATAACAAGTCAAACCACATAAGTATGGATAGTTTACCTCCTGAACAGAAAAACTTACAGGTCTTTCCAGAATACCATTTTTGATTTTAATCTTTACTGTAGAATACATCATTATCATCAGGAAAAAAAATTCAGTATCCAATCAAACAACCATTTCAACTTCAAAGTGATAATTCAGTAACGGTTTACTCTAAATTAGCCTACCGCAAACATCTTCATTTGTGTCTATGGTGGATGTAAAAGCTTTAACTCTTTTCAGTGATAGTCAATTCTTGTCTCTGAAAGGTAGCTTGTTCAGTAGATTCTGCAATTTCTGCATCCAAACATATGCCAGTCTTTTCCACTTTGTGAAATAAGCCATAAAGTAATCTGTAAGATTTAATGTACCTTGAAAGACAACAGCAGTTACTTTAATATCTCCTTTGATCTCTAGATCATCATATTAACACTGTGTTCCTCTGTAGGTAATGCCCGATAATCTTCCTGCATTTTCTTTTCAGCTTTACATTCACGGTGAATGGAGCAATTAAGTTCTGAACCTACATCCTGTGTTTCTTTTTCTGAAATTTTATTCATTCTTTTGTTTAACACCATATCTGGCTTCAGAAGGTCTTCATCTTCAGGCAACTGCACAACATTTACAGCCAGATTTTGGATTGATCTTTTCTTATCCTCTTTTACCTTGTATTCTTGATCAGAAGCTTCCGATTCCACGACTGATTCTTGAATTATTTCTGTGACAGACAGATAGTGTCCCTGCATATCTTGAATCTGGGTTTCAATTAGAACAGATTTGTCAACATGACACCCATTAAACACCTTTCCATTACGCATGTTAAGATTCTTGTCCTTGTGACTCAACCTCTTCCTGATCCTCTTTTACTTCAGTTTTGAAATTGACTTTCCATTGGAAAAAGTGATTGAAAATCCATATTCTGCCTGGACAACTCTCTTTCATCCGCAGTCCTTTCATTGAAACCATGATTGAACTGATTGTAAAACAACTCCTACAGTTTCACAACAGAATGCCCACTTTCATTCTTGCAGTCACGGTTTCCTACCATGGTCCCATTGACAACCCATCCCAGTAGGGTTTTGATGGCAAATGGCCCATTACCATGACTGTTAATTTAATATGGTTCAATCACATTGGAGGCATTAATTCCAATAAGCAAATCAACATCTGCTTGAATGTACGGTATCCTAACCTTGTCCAGGTATGACCACTTCAATAACTCCTCTTGAGTAAAGATGTTCTCGGAGCTAATAGGCATCTTTTGCTGTATGCAGACAGCAGGAAGTAGGAAGAAATGGTTGGTGTTTATACCACTGATTTCCAGTCCATCAATAACACTGCAGGACACAGACTGTTCCTGACCCATGGTGCGAAGAAGAATATTGACCTTCTTTCCACTCAGTTTTAACTCATTACTTAAATGTTCCGAACAAAAGGTAGCTGAGCTTCCTGGGTCCAGAAAAGCATATGTCTGGATCACCTTGTTACCTTTAGTAGATTTCACTTGAATCGACAGGATTGGCATTAAACTTCTCTCATTTCCGGCCCCTGTATGACCACAAGTTTGAGCAGACATTTCTGTTTTTCCTCTGGCTCCTTCACACTTACTTCCTTATGATATATGTGCATGACAGTTGGATGTGTGGCTCCACAAACCTCACAGATCAGGCGACTTTCACATTCCTAACTGAAATGTCCTGTCTTTAGGCAACCAAAACTAATTTCTTTGGCTTTCAGGAATTTTAGTTTGTCTCGTTGAATCTTTTTCTTCAAAACAAAACACCTTTCCAATAGATGTTGCTTTGCACAAAACAAGCAAGTTCCATCAGACTTGGATGCAGAACGGTGTGCTTGCTGTGACTGCACATTGCTGGGGTTCTTAGCTAGAAATGAACCAGCAACATTGATGGCAAAACTGCTCCCTCTAACTGGTTTGAGCACTGGTGTTTTGAACTTACTTGTGCCTTGTCTATCTTGGATATCTCCAAGCACAGGATCGGATAATACTTTGACCTGTTTTTCAATGAACTCAACAATATCAGAGAACTTTGCCCTGCTGTGACTAGTCTCCATAATCTCACAAGCCTTAGCTCTCCACTGCTCTCTCAGCTTGTAAGGTAGCTTCATTACAACAATTTTCATGTTCCTAGGCATGTGAAGTTCTTGCATATCTGAGAGTTCATCCATTGTGTTGCAACATGTCTGTAAAAAAAAAAGCATAAGCCTGTAATCCCTGTACGTCCTCAGCCTTCAAAGTGTACCAACCCAAGGCTTTCTCCATATAGGCAGTAGATACCTTAAACTCATTACCAAAATGTTCCTTTAGTAACCTTTTGGCCAATGCATAGCCTCTGTCTGGGGCCACATGTTGGCAACTGTGGACCAGGTCTTTAGGCTGTCCCTTTGTAAACTGCTCGAGGAAATACAAATGATCGATATTGTAGGTTGTTTTCTGCTCGACGCCATGTTCAAACGCTCTGATGAATATATTGCAATGGGTCACCATCAAAACCTGGAATCTCCCTTTTTGGTAGAACACGAGGATTTACTTGCTGTTGAACAAGATAAGTTGTTAATTCCTCTTGCCTTTTTAGAACTTCAAGCAGGGGATCACCTGGAGGTGGAAGAACGTGTAACATGATGGATTCCCAAATTATCATGTTGCATTTGAGCAGAATAATGGAAATTAGGTTGTTCAGATGTGTGGAATACTTGATCATTCCATCTATTCCTCTGATTCTGAGTTACATCTTGTGATGCAGAGACACCAGCTGTATTCACTGGCATTGACATCACAGGCACATATTCGTTTGCATTAGGATTTAAACACTTTGATCGTGAAGAATCAAACCTGAGGTTATCAGGTGCATTGACCACACTTTCACTCTTTTTTTGATTTTGAAGTTGAACTTATACTGCGAGAACATTTGCTTTGATTATCAACCTTTTGTAACACCGCGATCTTTGCTGTTGAAACTGCTATTTGAGCATCCAATTCCTCCTTTTTCCGTCTCAATTCCTCCTCCTGAGCTTCAATGGCATGTTTAGCTTTCAGTGCAGCAGCAGCACGTGCCATAAGTGCGGCCTTTTCCGCCTCTGCTTAAATACATGCAGATGAAACAGACGAACTACTACTACTGCGTGAACTACGTTTACTATGTTTGGAGGTAGCATGAGACACATTTGAGACACTGTCTCCAGGACCAACACCATCCTCTACATTCTTCAGATATTTTCTGACCTTCTGGCTTGTCTGTTAGCCATTTATTTACACGGTTAATGAACTCATTGTTTGGTATCATCTTTGTTTTGAACCATATTTCATGTTTTTCAGCCTCATCAACAGGTAAAATAACCAACAGTGACTCATGAGTATCTTTAGCCTCTGAACACAACCTCTTAAAACCTTCAAAGGCCAAACGTATCTCTTCTTTGTCATCATATATTAACCTGTTAATTGACTATTAGTTTCTGAGCCTTATTTAACTTTGCCTTTCTTAACTTTTGCAAGGTGTCAAGTTTTTCTACCAAAGCTTTAGCTGTTAATTTAACTGGTCTCTTTCAGACTCGTTTTCAATACACTTTTCATTTTCCATTTTTCAAACAATAGTGAACAAACACACAATGCATTCACCAAAACGAAGTCAGTCAGAAAGTCACTGGCAACCAATGCATTGGAATTACGCGTGACCTGATTGTGCACACATATTTTATGGCCATTTCGATGTTGCAATGAAAGAAAGAACAAACGTACCTATAATTCAGTCGATCAGGCCTGACGAGACGAGCGCGCAGCATAAACCCAACCACAAATCCAGCAGGTGAGAAGAATATAATCCAAAGCGAATCCACCAAATCAAATCCAGAAGAAAGAATTGATGTCCTCACGTGCAATAACACGAAGTCTGTATCCAAACGAACGACATCCTTCTGTCCACAGAAGCAAATGCGTTTCTTCAATCCAGGGATGAATCTTCCAGCGTTGAAGAATTCGCATTCAACGAAACCTCCATCTCACAGAAGTGGCGTCCACGTGCAGCACAGGAAGCATGGCTCCAAGATCATTTATGAAGCAGAGTTTTTGATTTATGTAGCGGCTTCCACTAAGAGGCTATTGGTAATAGGAGTGAGCACGTAATTGACGCGTAAAAAGTCCATGCAAACCCAAGTAAAATGCAAAGTGTCCTTTATTGTGCTCCAGTGAATACACATTTCTTCCAATTGGCTTCCTGTGGTGTCATTTTGTCAAGTGCACAGAGTACGAAAGCCCATACCTTGTAGACACAGCATACTGTTCAACTCAGTCCAAACACATAATCCTATAATTTGGCATGATGAAGCACAATCCAAACACGGTCAAAAACTGTGTGCTTCCCTACTACACATACACACCTGTTGTCTCATTAACCAAATACCCTGATATACTATTTCCAGTGCGCCACCCAATGGACAAACACATAATTGCATTAAAACGGCTCCTACACACTAATGTATGGAGGACCAAACCTGCATAAAATAAATATGAATAAATAAATATATTAATGAATAAATAGATAAATAAATGTTATAATAGGAAAATAAATAAATGAATAAACGACTTGATAAAATAAATATGATTAATTTGTAATAAAATAAAAATTTCCCCCCTTAATTTATTTTCTGCTTGTAGACATTTACACATTTTTTAAAAAAAATTTAACTTTTATTTTTTCACTAATTCTTTTTTAATGTATTTTTATTATTTATACATTTATTTTGAGATTTATTTATGCATTCTTTTTTTTTAATGATTTATTCCCACATGTATTTATTTTTAGATTTATTTATTTGTACTTTTCCGTGTGTAACATGTAAATGAGGAAGGTGGTCTTGTGTAGCTTCAGTGCATCATTGGTTGAGAGCATCGTCAGGCCGGCTAATCGATAGAGAGGAGAGTTTTCAAAGAAAATAGCGGCAAGTAGTATTTCTTTGTCCAATTTGCTACGAGATGTGGCAGATCAGCTGGAGAGTTGTAAGTTATTTTCACAGAACGTTATTCACATTAGTGCCGAAATATTTAAAATATTTTCCAGAACAGGAAATCTACCATACCTTTAATCTACCATTAATCCTCTATCATTAACCCGTTTAATCCCAAAAAAATTTCAGACATGAAAACATCCAGATGATTTGTTATTAGTAATTTGAAATAATCGATAATTATTTTTTGAAAATATTTTGGAAAAGTGTGTGAAAAATTCTCTCTGTCTTAAACACAGAGGCCTCTCGCAGCCAGCAGGTGGCGCTCTCAGCATCACGACAGTAAAGAGGAGCTCTGCAGATGAGAGTGTGATGTGCTGTGACCACAGACGGGCCGGACAGGTGAGCCTTCATCACATCTGTTCCTCTTTCAGCCCTTGAGATCAGCTCCAGGCTCGTTGAGACGTGGATGTGGTGTGCGTCGCAGGAGCTGTGTTATGTCTGCATGCAGCGAGCGCAGAGAACCCTTCCTTTTAGCCGTCTGATGAGAGGAGCAGAGCAGAGTGTTAATGCTTCGAGAACATCAGAGACACCTGCAGTACTTCCAGAAAGAAGAGGTGCCTAAACTCACACACTCGTTTACTGAACGGCTCATTTCAATAAGAATATCATATTATCAGACTGTATTCCCTACAAAAAAGAAGTTTATTCAAGTGTGCTTATTAGTATACTTCTTTTAAACTAAAATAGGAAAGTATACTTTTAGTCTATGTGATGTGCTCCTGGGTCCGTTCTGCTTTAGCCGGCTGTGGAGCGGGACTTTGTGGGTAATTATCATGGGAAACACCTGCAAAGAAGTTTTAAAAGAGTTTTGTTGGGCTCTGTCCAGCCGCTCTCTGTGACCCTCTTTGCTTCTTCGTTATGTTGGGTTGTTCTGTTGTGATTTATGTATTAGTTTATGTTCTACAGGCCTGTTGGTTATGTTGGACTGTGATTATTAACTTGCGTTAATTTAGTTTTAGTTTTATTATGATTTGTAAACTTTATTTATGTAAATAAACATTGGTTGATTCATATTGCGTTCTCGTTGCCTCCCTTATTTGTCGTGGCTCTGAGCCGGCCGTGACATCTACTATCATGCACTTCTCAGAAATATACTTAAAATGACATTTAAGTACACTTCGAAACAGGACCGTGCGCAGACCTTTTAAGTGAAAAAGGGCTCACCCCCTTTTTTTTGGTCACATCTTGATGGCAAATTAAATAACACAAAATTGCAATACTTTTAGATTTATTCACTATTAATAACCATAATAATAATATGGTTTGAATAATTTTTTTATATATTTTTTAGCTACTCTGGTTTTATAAGATAATTTGTATTATTTGCTTAACATGTTTATATATGTCATTAAGAAGAGGGGAAGGTAAAGCAGTATTTTTGCCAAACTAATTTGAAATATAATTTAAATAATTAAGTCCAACACAATTCCAGTCAAAATAGGAGATTATAAGAAACTATAGCCATACCGTCACTACAGCATATACAACAACCTGGAAAAAACTTGATACTGTTGAGGACCAGGATGTTGGTCTCATGAAGGTCTAAAATAAGCCAGCAATGAAAAAAAAAATTAAAATATTGTGAAGTGAAGTGACATTCAGCCAAGTATGGTGACCCATACTCTGAATTCGTGCTCTGCTTTTAACCCATCCACACACACAGCAGTGAACACACACACACACACACACACACACAGCAGTGAACACACACACACACACACACAGCAGTGAACACACACACACACACACAGCAGTGAACACACACACACACACACACACACACACACAGCAGTGAACACACACACACAGCAGTGAACACACACACACAGCAGTGAACACACACACACACACAGCAGTGAACACACACACACACACACACACAGCAGTGAACACACACCCAGCAGTGAACACACACACACAGCAGTGAACACACACACACAGCAGTGAACACACACGCACACAGCAGTGAACACACACACACACACACACACACACACACCGTGAACACACACACACACACACAGCAGTGAACACACACACAGCAGTGAACGTATACACACAGCAGTGAACACACACACACACAGCAGTGAACACACACACACACAGCAGTGAACACACACACACACACACACACACACACACACACACAGCAGTGAACACACACACACACACACACACAGCAGTGAACACACACACAGCAGTGAACACACACACACACAGCAGTGAACACACACACACACACACAGCAGTGAACACACACACACACACACACACACACACCGTGAACACACACACACACAGCAGTGAACGCACACACAGCAGTGAACGCACACACACAGCAGTGAACACACACACACACAGCAGTGAACACACACACACACACACACACAGCAGTGAACACACACACACACACAGCAGTGAACACACACACACACACACACACACAGCAGTGAACACACACCCGGAGCAGTGGGCAGCATTTATGCTGCAGCGCCCGGGGAGCAGTTGGGGGTTTGGTGTCTTGCTCAAGGGCACCTCAGTCGTGGTATTGAGGGTGGAGAGAGCGCTGGACATTCACTCCCCCCCACCTACAATCCCTGCCGGCCCGAGACTCGAACCCACAACCTTTGGATTACGAGTCCGACTCTCTAACCATTAGGCCATGACTTCCTCACTTGTGAGTACAGCAGTTGCAGTAAAAAGTTTGAACTGTAACAGAGCTTTCTCCTCCTAAATGTTACAGTTTTTTTTGGATTGCTTACACACTAAAATTAAAAGTAGTACACTATTAGCAAAACCTTACACTCAAGAAGCAAAACATCAGCCCATATTTGCACAACTATAAGCACATTGTCAACCTCACACTTGTTGCAAAACTCTACACACAGTGATTTGCAAAACACTAAACACACTTAACATACATTACACGCAAAAATCTATCATGAAGTCACTTCCTTGCAATACCAAAGCACTGACTGTCAAATTACCGCACCGTCCAACCAATTGGTTCAACACAGTCATCAGGTGTGCAAACACTTGTTTGCTTAATTGTAGACACACCAATCAGGTGTATAAGCACTATAAAAAGCAGCAGGTGAGTTCATCAGTCTTCAAGCACAATGGAAAGAGTCAGAGAAAGAGTAAGACGACGAGAAGGAGGACGAGAAGGAGGAGGAAGGGGAGGAAGAGGAATCAACAGAGGAAGAGGAAGAGATGGAGGCCATGCTGGAGGTAGAGGAAGAGGAAGAGGAAGACAAGAAGGTGCTCAAAGAGGACCGAATCTGACAAATGAGATCCGCGCAACACTGGTTGACCACGTTGTCATCCACGGCCTGACGCTGAGGGAGGCTGGACTGCGAGTACAGCCAAATCTAAGCCGATACACAGTGGCAAGTGTGACAAGAACATTTCGACTGGAAAATAGGTATTGTAAAAATATCACCATATCAATAACATCTGCACGGTTTCAGTAACTGCTTACAGTACGGTATTCTATGCAGTATCAGCACTTCTGTTACCTTTTCCTGTGAAATTACTGTACTATTGTATACTGTTTTTTTTCTACATAGGATTGAGGGTCAGGAACGACAAGGGGGAAGGCCTCCTATGTTCACAGAACAGCAAGAGAGGGAGATAGTAAACATGGTTTGGGCCAACAATGCTATAACACTCAATCAGCTCCAAGCTAACATTGTCAATAACCATGCCGGTTTCAACGATATCCATCAGGTCTCAACATCAACACTGGCACGCATCCTAAAAAAAACATTCAAATGAAGCAAATTTATCGAGTGCCTTTCGAGCGCAATTCCGAAACGACTGCGGCATGATTATGCAGAGGTATGTATTCACTTTAGCAGTGTGATCTTGCATACTGTCTCATAATCTTTTACTGTACTGTAATATGTATACTAGATCTACACTGAACTACACAATTTTGCCTGACACTGTTCTTCAGGGAGTTTTACGAATGGATGGAGAGGAGATCCAGCATGAGTTCATTTACGTAGATGAGGCTGGGTTCAACCTGACGAGAACACGAAGGAGGGGAAGAAACGTCATTGGCCACAGGGCTATAGTCAATGTCCCAGGGCAACGTGGGGGTAATATAACACTCTGTGCAGACATTACACAGAATGGGGTCCTCCACCGCCATGCCCATATGGGCCCTTACAACACGGCACTCATACTTACATTCTTGGACCAATTGCACAACATAACAGCAGCAAATCAAATCGATCATATGCAATACATTGTTGTCTAGGACAATGTGTCTTTCCACCGCTCTGCTCTGGTTCAGAACTGGTTTCAGCAACATCCACATTTCACCGTCCTATATCTTCCACCATACTCTCCATTCCTCAACCCTATAGAAGAGTTTTTCTCGGCATGGCGGTGGAAGGTATATGATCTCCGTCTCCAGGCTGAGGTACCCCTCATCCAAGCCATGGAGGAGGCCTGTGACCAGATGGAGGTAGCAGCAATGCAAGGATGGATTCATCATTCAAGACGTTTCTTTCCAAGGTGTCTTGCTAATGACCACATTGCCTGCGATGTTGATGAAATTCTCTGGCCAGATCCAGCTAGGCGAAGAGACAATGTCTAGGTTTAGTTTTTTTTTTTTTTGTAACAGTAAACTTACAGTACAATACGTAAAGTGACATTTTGTTACAGTATTATGAATCTCCATGTCAACATTTTGGGTGTGTTGAGAAATAAATGAGTTTCTTCAGTCTGCAACATTGGTCTTGTGTAGTGTTTGGTGGATTTACTTTATATTTGTACTTTGTTGATGTTAGCCTACTCTAATCATAGGGAAGTAGAAGCGCTAAAAGTGTTTTAGGTTTATCACAGCAGAGTGTAACTCGTGCAAACAGAGTATCGTAAACTGTGAAACGTGTGTTTCATATGGTAACAAAGTCTGGTTTTTAAACAGAAGTGTATAGTTTTTACAAGAGTGTTTAATTATGCAAAGGATCTGTAGTGTTTTGTAATTGGGTGTGTGGTTGTGCTAATTGTGTGTAGTGTTTTGAAAACACAGGCCCTGTTTTGAAAATCGTTGAAAAAAAAACTGTAATAAATTAAGTGTATCAGCAATCATCAATAAAAGAACACTTTTAGAAATATATTTTACCTGGGTGACGAGGATCACTCAGTCTCTTTGTGTCAAGCTTAAATGCAGTTACGGGGTTTTTACCAGCGAATGTGTGCAAATGCGCATTTTGTCCGTCATTGAAAAATGGTGGCGCATCACATTACATTTTCATCAACAGGTTATAAAGTTTGTTGTAGCAATAGGGGCGCTCAATTTTTCCTGTTGTAAAATACGCTTGTGTAAAATACAAGCCAGAACGACATCTCACAGCCAGCGGAAACACCAGAGCCAGAGCCCTGCTCACCAGACACACTATCACTCTCTCCAGCATCTCCACTTCTAAGCTTCTCACAGAAAATGGAGGAACTGGTGTATGCTGGGACCAAACTCTCCCACTCTTTCGCTTCAAGCCCCCAGATATCAACTAAAAAACGGCGGGCCCCACAACCACCAAAGACTGCAGGCCCAGCTCACCCTCCTCCTCCTGCGAGAGCTCTCCGGCCGCTGCCACAACGCCAGGGCCCAAACCCCTCTCCATCTGGTGTAGGTGAACCAAAAACAACTGATAACAGCTCTCAGTGATATGTGTCGGGTCCCCGCTATATTAGCAGCAACATTCACAAATGTTTACAGAACAAGCGGGAACCCAGTGTGCCTGTAGCCTCCTCTATTTCTGTTTTATTAAGCGATAGAAAGTCTAAGGCCTTCTCAAGCCGTACGGCTGACCCATCTAACCTGCGGCCTATAATGCATCAATCTAAGACTGCTGTAGAGACAAAATGTAATTCCATCAAGTTAGCATTTTTAAACATTCGCTCACTTAAAAATAAATAATTTCTGATCAACGATTTAATAACCACAAACAACCTGGATTTTATGTTTCTAAATGAAACATGGTTAGAAGACAGCTGCAGTGCAACAGTCCTCACTGAAACAGCCCCTCCTAACTTTAATTTTATAAGAGTCTGCAGGACTGTTAGGAGAGGTGGAGGTGTAGCTGCTCTGTTTAAAGATGTTTATCAGTGCAAGCAAATGTCATTTAGTCAGTATTCATCTTTTGAATACCTAGGTATTGTGCTGAAAGGTGCTCCACGCACCCTGTTTATCATTATTTACAGGCCTCCAAAATATTCTCCAGCCTTTGTTGATGAGTTCACTGAACTGTTATCAATGATTTCCTCAGAGTTTGACTGTTTTGCTATTGCAGGGGATTTTAATATTCACATAGATAATGCAGAAATCAAAACTACAAAATAAATTATAACTGTTTTAAACACTTTTGACCTGAGTCAGCATGTGCACGGACCCACACACAACCGTGGACACACTCTAGATTTACTCATCAGTAGAGGTCTAAACATTTACTCCATTGTAATTAAGGATGTAGCACTATCTGATCACTTCTGTATTTTCTTTGATATATTGATCTCGGTCACCACTGAATCTAGATCTGTCTCTATCAGAAAGAGATGCATTAACGAGAACACAAGTGCGCTATTTATGAAGGCAATATCATTAACACCAAGCATTTCTGCAGACTCTGTTGATCTTCTCCTGGAGTCATTAAATCAAAAATTAAGAATGTTATTGATGATATTGCCCCGATAAAGGTCAGCAAGAAGACGGGGAAACAGAAATCAATTTGGAGAAAATCAACAGCAGTTCAGAGCATGAAAAGACAATGCAGAAAAGCTGAGCGGATGTGGCGGAAGACGAAACTCGAAAACCACTATAGCATCTATAAAGACAGCCTTCATGCTTTCAATGTGGAACTAGCCACAGCTAGACAGACTTTCTTTTCAAACCTTATAAACAGTAACTTAAACAACACTTGCACTCTTTTTGCGACTGTTGAGAGACTGACAAACCCCCCAAGTCAGATTCCCAGTGAAATGCTCTCCGACAGCAAATGCAATGAGTTTGCTTCCTTCTTTTCTGAGAAGATCAATAATATCAGAAAGGAGATTGGCACATCCTCAAGTTATGCAGAGGTCACACAGATTCGACCACGATTTCAAAAAGAAGTGACTGTGTGTGTTTTTAAAGAAATTGATAACAAAATTTTGGAAGAAATAGTACAGCACCTTAAATCTTCAACCTGCTATCTTGACACACTTCCCACATCCTTTTTCAAAAATGTGCTTAACTGTTTAGAAGCTGATCTCTTAGAAGTAGTGAACGCCTCACTTCTTTCTGGGACTTTTCCAAACTCCCTTAAAACTGCAGTTGTTAAGCCCCTTCTGAAAAAGCGCAATCTTGATAACACCATGTTGAGCAACTATAGACCCATATCAAATCTTCCTTTCATAGGTAAGATTATTGAAAAGGTAGTTTCTAATCAGCTGAACAACTACTTAAAGTCAAATGGATACCTGGACAATTTTCAATCTGGTTTCCGAGCACATCACAGCACAGAGACAGCACTCATTAAGATAATAAATGATATTCGCCTCAATTCTGATTCTGGCAAAATATCAGTGCTGGTACTACTAGATCTACTACTAGAGCTCCCACTAAGTCAGATAATGAGGAAGAACCAAATTGCCTACCACAGCTATGCTGATG
>NC_136736.1:35652500-35707500 GCF_936440315.1 Barbus barbus | reverse complement strand
GTAACTATTTAAATTACTTTATTAATGTAACTGATTACAATTGATTACTTTTATACATTTCTAATGTTTTCAACTGTTAATCATTGTCAAACATGTAAAGCAGGCAGGGCTAATCTTACAGAACTCAACACTGATCACTTTCAAAATCCTTCATCACTTGAATTTAGGTTATAATAATTTCATTTTAAAGCACAGCCACCACAAAATCAGAATTACTTTAGGATCATTCTGAGGTTGAATACAGATTTAAAACCATAACAATAAATAGTTTTTTTTACAATCATTTTATCACCAATTTCAGAACCTTGATGTGATTTTTCAAAACTCTAGACACAAAACTCCAAACAGTTATTATTTGTAACACAGGCTGTCTAATGTTCGAAACTTTGCATATTGCGTTCATATCTTTAAAGAAGCCTTGCATTTGCAGAACCATTGGTTAAAAAAACTCATTTATTATGAAATATCATAGGAACATTACTTTGGATCACCCACACACAAGATACTCATAGTTTCGCCATGTAGTTGTTAGTACAATCTAGAGGTGTGCGATATGACGATTTCTGATCGTGGACGATAAAAATGTCTCCACGATCTGCTTTTGAAGAAATATGGTAGTATCGTGCTGCAGCACACATTATATCAAATACAGTTCTGGTCTCTGTCTCTATATACTGTACAACACCACATACAGCAGTAGAGTTACTCTGACAGGACACTGCACTTATTCGCGATCGCAAAAGTACATTATTTGCACACAAGCCTTGCTGGTTAAATGTTTAATTCCCGCGCTGGTCTGACGTGCGCTTGTTCTGAGCGCATACACCTGAAGCACGCGCACTAAAACGCCTGTCTAACAGCGATTCATTACTCAACTAACTTATCTTTTGCGCTAATACTGTCAAAACACACAAGGTTTATATACAGACTCAGTTGGTTATCTCTAAAATGAAAGTAAATAGTTAAGAGAGAAACAGATGCGTGCCTGTATATTAGATGGGAGCAGCTCTTAAAGGGACAGGACACTAAACATGCTGTCGACTGTCATTAAAGGGATAGTTCACCCTAAAATTTAATTTCTGTCATTATTTACTCACTCACATGTTGTCCCAAACCTCTATTAATTTCTTGTGCTGAACCCAAAAGAAGATATTTTGAAGAAGGTGGGAAACCAAACAGTTGCTGGTCTACATTGACTTTGATAGGAAAGAACAATCCTATGGAAGTCACTGAGGACCAGCAACTGATTGGTTTCCCACCTTCTTCAAAATAGCATTTATGTTCAGCAGAAGAAAGAAACCCATTCAGGATTAAAACAACTTTTGAGTAAATGATGGTATAAAAATAAAACATTATGACAGAATTGACAGACAGATGACTATTTAGTTTTTGGGGGAACTATTCATTTAATGTTAACAAAACAACAAAACACAGAGAAAAATCCCTCACTATTCTTGACTGAAAAACTTTAATACAGTTGCTTTAGGAATCAGTCTATCTAGTGTTTTATTTGTATATTTGTTCATTCAATTTCATTGAATGCTCTGCTAAATACTCCTATTGTACCTGAAAATAAAGCACCGTTTGTTTTATTTGTATATTATGTGTATTTGTAATGTGTATCTTTGTTCTTATTTTTTAATAAGAAAGATAAAATAATGACAAAGATTTTTTATCTTCGCCCACTTTGGCCTAAATATCTGCCGTGCATCTTTGTCTTTCTAGTTTGGCTGTAATGCTCAGACAACTGGTAAAACCAAAATAGTAAAACTAATATGACAAAGAATCGTTATAAAATCGTGAATCGTGATATTTCTAAAAAAAAAATTGTGATATGATATTTTTCCCATATCGCCCACCCCTAGTACAATCATTAAATATAGTTGTTCAAAACACACGATGCAGCTTTCATTATGGCTCTACACATTCATGCATTACTGTAATAGACTAGAGAGAAAAGTACAGACACTGGAATCATTAAACATTGGAAAATTATTGATTAAATAATCAACTCACAACAGATTTAAAAAAAAAACTTTAAATAAGAACAAATTAGAGTAAAAACTACAGTAGGCATACAGTAAAATGTCAACTGGAGTGTTCCTCACTGCACTTCTGTGTTTTTATCAACCCTGTCTTGTGGGCTTTCATGTTTTCATCAGCTCTATCACCCTCTAAAAAGACATTTACAGTAGGAAAAACAAATACTGATAACTATTATATAGAATTTGTTTTCTCCCAACAACAGGCATCTTGAAACTGATCACACCTGAACATACTCAGTCCTCTGTTGCTTCACTTTCATTTAATATTGTATCATTTCCATAAAAACTATGCTTCAAGAGTAATTCAACAGTTACGCAGCACTTTGAGCAGTTGTATCAATTGATCATTGTAATGAAATTAATAGACACTCAATTCATATGTAATGAGTGAGCTGTATTTTGAAATAGTAATACTTTGATGTTAAGTTGTGTCATTTTGAACCGGTGATTTTAGTTGATCTTTGGCTCATGTGTATTGTTGTCACGACGCTGCGAGGGTGCCGTGGAAATGACAGAGTCTGGGTCCAAGTGCAGGTAAGGATCTCCTTTTAATCAACAAAAAGGCCAAAACAGCAAAAAACAAAACAATATAGGAACGGGATACACCAAAAGGCAACTATCATTACCTGTATCCCCTGAGTAGAATAAACACTAACATAATTACACTTAATTCATCCAGACAGAGCAGCGGGAGTGTGGTGTATAGTCATGATAATGGGGCACAGCTGGGAGTGTGAAGTGTTTACAGGTGTGTGTAATGTGACAGGTGTATGTGGTTACGGGAGATGAGTCCGGGAGGACGGGAGATGGCGGACTCATGACAATTGTATCCAAGCATTTGGAAAAAGTGTTGTGTTTTGAAAAATGTGCATTTTGATCTTCAGTTCTGAATTATGTGTCTAGAGTTTTGAAAAATGACACGAAGGTTCTGTTATTAGTGCAAAAATGATTGTAAAAAAACTATAATAGCTATGATACTGTTTTTTGAAATCAAATCTTTGTATAGCTATGACAGGAAACACTGGCATCTAACAATGGCTTGGAAAAAAGAGTTAATCTCTTAAAAAAATAAAGCATATACTGTACATAAACCCAAATAGGAAATAAAACAGTTATCGAATAAACGTGTCCTAAACTCCTGAAACATTGGTGTCTCATATTTTAGAGCAGTCACTGCAATTTATTCAAGAAATCAATTAAATCTGTATGTGGGTGTGTGTAAAGAAAAAGAAAAAAAAAATCAGGGGCTGTATGTATAAAGCCACTCAGAGTAAAATTTTAGTCCTAAGTATGTCAAAATTCTAAGAGTGACATAATTTGACTCTTATTCCTAGACTTAAGAATAAGAGTGATTCATAAAGTTTCCTAAGTGTTAAGACCAGGTCTCATCTCCTAAATGATTTAAGAGAGCTGGAGAGGTCTCCTAGCCTAGTTAGGAATAACAAGATTGCAGCAAAGAGGAGGAGACACACACTTTCCAGCTAAAATATGACATATTGGACTCATATGATAATATGGAGTTGATAAAACAATGCAAACGTTATTGTCAAAAACAAAAAGTATTTTCTTTGGTTTTTTTTGGTAACTGACAAAGAAAGAAATTTAATAACATCTTCCACACAACAAGTCAATGCTCTAACTGCAGAAATGAAAGCAGTAATTGCATTTTTTTGGTTGGAAAATTAGAAAAATGCAGCAATACACCAGTGATGAGACTGTAAGCAGGGTCTTACATATTGTGGCACTTGCTAGGCTTTTGTATAAAAGTCTCTAAAGGGGTGAGGAAGTCACTAAATCTAGTGACAAAATCGCTAAATTGGCAACATTGGCACATTGACTACAACATAAGTTATTAACATTTCATTGGTCCTCTTTTGTTTTGCATGTGTTCACAATTTCTTTGTATGACAGCATGGCCAAAAATCATGGCCGCACAATTTGGCATGTTTCATTGCATTATCATCACACATAAAACAACTGACTCTAAGCAACTATGCAATATGCTTACAAAATCTTGCACATTTTCTTTTTTTTTAATTCAGGGTCAAATTTCCTTCAAAAAGGGCGGACATCACATTGGCCACTACTATATGGCAGTTTATTGACTTTCCAACTGACCACCAAACCATATTGCAAAAACAAGCCACTTTTATGAGGATTGTGGGCTTTCCTGGAGTTGTTGGAGCCATTGATGAAACTCATGTTCACATCATTGCTCCAACTGTAAACGAGGAGACGTACCAATACAAAACGAAGCATCAATAATAATTTATGATAATTTGCACAATGCAAAGCATAAAAAAAAATACATTTAAATATTCAAATATTTCAGTGTCTTAATTAAATGATTTTATTGTAGTGACATTAAATGATTGGTGTTGCGCTGCTGTGACTTCACATGAGCAGGTTCACTATTGGCTGATTCAGAGGTCGAGGTCAGCCATTCTGTGTTGACACCATTGTAGTCCTTAGTTCACTACGCTTAAGTATCACCTCAGTCAACACTTAAGAATCAGTCTTATACTTCACTGAAAGTTGCTTTCAGCTTCTTTATAAAAGTCTCCTAGTCTTAGAAAAGTCATACTTTTTACTAAGAATTTTTTGACACTTAAGTCAAAGCTTAAGTCTTGGACACAACTATCTTCACGTGTTTTCTGGACATTTAAGAGCATCAGTAGAAGACATGAAGAAACTAACTCGAGAACAAAGGTGGCAGTGAACAGCTCAAAACCACACCATAGAGTTAACTAAACAAACCCACAGAGTGCTGATGACAAGAACATCTCATTCATGGCACAGATGATGGCTTTCATATCAAACATTCAAGTGGATCTGATCCAGTGTAAACACATACAAGAACTGACATGAGACGGGCAGAAACATACGTATGAGCGTCTAGATTCATTCTGTAGTTCAGATGAGGTCAATGTTCATCAGCAGGTAAAACTCATTTCTTACAGTTTCCAAGAAATAATTCAGCCTGTTTGACTGAAGTAAAATCCTACTTTATGAACTCTTGGAAAACTTTCATCCATAAATCAGATCTCTTGAGTGTTATGGCACATGAAACTAATAGTTATTTTAATAAAGTAATATACAGTAGGGTATTACAGTCTGTCAGATCTAATGTCATCACCTCATTTGAGACGCTAACACAGATCATTTTTCATTTAAAGACACTCATTTTTGTATTATTTTGAATTTATAATAAAAACATGACCAGTTATATATGATTCTATAGTCATAATTTGGTGCAGGATATTTATTTCAGGAACAACTTTTCTTCCATCAAAGTGCTCACCGTTCATCGCTCTGTATTTAAAGAGGATAAAGCAAAAGCTTGTGAACACTATGAAGGACCGTCATGAGAAACACTTGTATTTGAGATGGAAACACAAACACTGTGACGCCACAGACTTCCACATTCGGCTCGCAAACAATCAGAGGAAGAAACAGTTCACACACGATCTGCTGGGGTGCAAATGAAAACACACATGATGAGAAAGTGCAAAATAATGTGGGAAAAACAACATTCCAGGCCTGTTTCCCTCACACACTGAATTAGAACTGAATAGTTGATGAGGAAGGCATCGAGTGACTTTGAGTGGCTCTGATTCACACGCTCAGAACTCAGCTACGCTCTCTTTGCAAATTTAAAGTGAGTAAGTTATCTTAATCTGGGCTTTATAAAGACTTTAGAGTTCAGCGTAACGTGAGAAGCACAAACAGCTGGAAAACCCGGCAGAACAGGAACAGGAAAAGTCACATGACAGGAAGCGGCATCCAGATCCTGCCGCTTTAAATGCCCTCTGTCATGGTCACTTCCTCATCTGTGCAGCGGTCAGACACAAAAACTCCTGCCAAACCACAAACACACTGACAACAAACGAGTTTAAACATGCAGACAATCTCCTAAATGATCATATTGTGTGTGTGTGTGTGTGTGAGAGAGTGTGTGTGTTTGTATGTCTGTGTAGTGTGTGTGTAACTTCACGGACACATGAACTGAGTGACCAGTTCATCACATTACAATCTCTCCTCACAAAACAAGAAATATCTGCACAATCAATCAATCAATCAATCAATCAATCGATTGATCAATCAATCAGTGGATCATCAGTGTGAGTCAGCGCTGCTGGAATCTCTGAGGAAGGGAGCAGTATTTCTCTGACTCATCTCAGCCTCCCATCCCGCCTACACCCAACATTCCCTTTGATGGGAACACGGGAACGCTGTGTGCTTCCAAACAAACCCAGAGCAGGGAAACGCTGTGGATTCACTGCAGAAGCTGAGTGTGCATCTGACCTCAAATAATTCCTCAGAGAATCATGAATAGCAGGATGTGAATGTGTTTTATTTGCAGTGACGTCAGAGATGAAGGAATCTGTGCAGGATCTCTCTGTAAACTCACTTGTGTCTATATTTAATTCAGTGACAGTCGACAGCCTGATCTGCTCAGAAATGAACATTAAACATGATTATTAAAGTAAAATAGTGATTACAAGCATTAATTCCACATTTTCACAAACAGAGCCCTTAAAATGATAAATCACTCACATTACGCATCCGTCTAGCTTCATTGTGCTCATGCAAACATCTCTGTTTTTTTCTGCAGATGTCAATGATCAGGTTTTGATCTGTTTTAATGACGTTTGGCTGAAGTATTCTGGTTCTGATCCTGTATAAAGTAAGAATGTAGTGTAAAAGAGAGTCAGGTCACTGAAGATCATCAGCATTATTATCAGGGATCATGAGAAAGCTGAACGTCAGAAACACTGTCTGTTCAAACCACAAGTAGGTCCGCTTAATAAAAAGAACTTTTCATTTTACAACCCATACAGTCTTCAGAGTAATACTGGACTCCAGACTTATTGCTGAACAGTGTGCTTCATGTTGGCTGCTCGATCCGTGAGTGTTTGTGCTTCAGATCTCTGATGAATCATCGACGCCGCACCCAGCACCAGCTCACACTCGCTTCTCTTTCAGCTAAACTCAGTCACGTTTCTCAGGTGCTGCATCTGTGTTCATGTCAAGCGTCTGACAATCCACTTCAAACAACATGAGCGGTTTGTCAAAGAGTGCTGACTATACGTTCACCTGAAACAGAAACACGGAGCTTCATCCAGCAGCAATAAGACTAACTATGTTGTGCGTTTTGATCTAATTATGTGAGATTTGATTTCATGTCCTCGTGACCAGTGAGGAAAACAGTCCCTTAATGCTGTCGAGGATCTAAACACCACAGCAATAAGAGAAAACACATTCTGACTTTTCCTGAGGAACATGTGATTAGTGTTTGTAACAGCACAACAACGGTGCTAAAGCCTTCTTTAAACACTGGTATCCTACCACCCCCAATACATCTTGAGAACAGATTTGAAGCATTAATGAATGTGGGTGAGGAATCCGCAAATGTGCCTAAACACGGATCGAATCAGCCAACAGCTAACATCGCTACTAACAGGCGCTCAAGGTCGAGCAGACAGCGGCTTTCAGCTCAGAGCGCAGCCGAGCCCAGGACTCTGATAGTGGGTGACGCTATTATCAGAAACATCAGTTGCAGGACTACAACTACATGCTGCTTTCCTCAAGCAACTGTCTCTGATGTGAACAAGGAACTTCAGAACATTCTGATGAAGCACAAGACTGCAAATCGAGTCATCATCCATGTGGGGAAGAATGATATTCGGAAGGAGCAGTCAGAACTCCTTAAGAAGGATTTCAGTGAACTCTTTGAAAAGCTTCAAAGTCTTGAAGTTCAGTCGTTCATCAGTGGACCACTCCCAGCAAGGGGAACTAACATGTTTTCACGGTTGCTTGGGCTAAATACATGGCTACAAAGAACCTGCAGTATAAAAGGAGTCAACTTCATTGACAACTTCAATCTTTTCTGGGGCCACAGACAACTGCTTAAACTGGATGGCCTCCACCTAAACAGACTCGGTGCAAGAGTGCTAAAAGACAATATCTATTTCTCCCTCTGTCATCCTTCAGTGGTGTGTGCCAATCTACTCGGCCTGAATGGCACACACACACCTGGACAGTATATGAGTGACCACAGGACTTCATGTCAGCTTCTGAGTCAACATGATAACACCACACAGCCACAACAAGCACTGCTCATGGACATCCCAGCTGAGCCCTGCCCACAGAGCTCATCACATGCAGACTGTGACGTACTACAACAGCTCCAAGACTCAGCACCCAAGGACGACTTTCTGGAAAACAGCCAGGGAAGACAGGATAACATCTCACAGCATCCGGAAACACCAGAGCCAAAGCCCATCTCACCAGACACATTATCCCTCTCTCCAGCATCTCCACTTCTAAGCTTCTCACAGAAAATGGAGGAACTGGTGTATGCTGGGACCAAACTCTCCCACTCTTTCGCTGCAAGCCCCCAGATATCAACTAAAAAACGGCGGGCCCCACAACCACCAAAGACTGCAGGTCCAGCTCACCCTACTCCTCCTGCGAGAGCTCTCCGGCCGCTGCCACAACGTCAGGGCCCAAACCCCTCTCCATCTGGTGTAGGTGAACCAAAAACAACTGATAACAGCTCTCAGTGATATGTGTCGGGTCCCCGCTATATTAGCAGCAACATTCACAAATGTTTACAGAACAAGCGGGAACCCAGTGTGCCTGTAGCCTCCTCTATTTCTGTTTTATTAAGCGATAGAAAGTCTAAGGCCTTCTCAAGCCGTACGGCTGACCCATCTAACCTGCGGCCTATAATGCATCAATCCAAGACTGCTGTAGAGACAAAATGTAATTCCATCAAGTTAGCATTTTTAAACATTCGCTCACTTAAAAATAAATAATTTCTGATCAACGATTTAATAACCACAAACAACCTGGATTTTATGTTTCTAAATGAAACATGGTTAGAAGACGGCTGCAGTGCAACAGTCCTCACTGAAACAGCCCCTCCTAACTTTAATTTTATAAGTGTCTGCAGGACTGTTAGGAGAGGTGGAGGTGTAGCTGCTCTGTTTAAAGATGTTTATCAGTGCAAGCAAATGTCATTTAGTCAGTATTCATCTTTTGAACACCTAGGTATTGTGCTGAAAGGTGCTCCACGCACCCTGTTTATCATTATTTACAGGCCTCCAAAATATTCTCCAGCCTTTGTTGATGAGTTCACTGAACTGTTATCAATGATTTCCTCAGAGTTTGACTGTTTTGCTATTGCAGGGGATTTTAATATTCACATAGATAATGCAGAAATCAAAAGAAATTATAACTGTTTTAAACACTTTTGACCTGAGTCAGCATGTGCACGGACCCACACACAATCGTGGACACACTCTAGATTTACTCATCAGCAGAGGTCTAAACATCTCATCCATTGTAATCAAGGATGTAGCACTATCTGATCACTTCTGTATTTTCTTTGATATATTGATCTCGGTCACCACTGAATCTAGATCTGTCTCTATCAGAAAGAGATGCATTAACGAGAACACTAGTGCGCTATTTATGAAGGCAATGTCATTAACACCAAGCATTTCTGCAGACTCTGTTGATCTTCTCCTGGAGTCATTTAACTCAAAAATTAAGATTGTTATTGATGATATTGCTCCGATAAAGGTCAGCAAGAAGACGGGGAAACAGAAATCAATTTGGAGAAAATCAACAGCAGTTCAGAGCATGAAAAGACAATGCAGAAAAGCTGAGCGGATGTGGCGGAAGACGAAACTCGAAAACCACTATAGCATCTATAAAGACAGCCTTCATGCTTTCAATGTGGAACTAGCCACAGCTAGACAGACTTTCTTTTCAAACCTTATAAACAGTAACTTAAACAACACTTGCACTCTTTTTGCGACTGTTGAGAGACTGACAAACCCCCCAAGTCAGATTCCCAGTGAAATGCTCTCCGACAGCAAATGCAATGAGTTTGCTTCCTTCTTTTCTGAGAAGATCAATAATATCAGAAAGGAGATTGGCACATCCTCAAGTTATGCAGAGGTCACACAGATTCGACCGCAATTTCAAAAAGAAGTGACTATGTGTGTTTTTAAAAAAATTGATAACAAAATTTTGGAAGAAATAGTACAGCACCTTAAATCTTCAACCTGCTATCTTGACACACTTCCCACATCCTTTTTCAAAAATGTGCTTAACTGTTTAGAAGCTGATCTCTTAGAAGTGGTGAACGCCTCACTTCTTTCTGGGACTTTTCCAAACTCCCTTAAAACTGCAGTTGTTAAGCCCCTTCTGAAAAAGCGCAATCTTGATCACACCATGTTGAGCAACTATAGACCCATATCAAATCTTCCTTTCATAGGTAAGATTATTGAAAAGGTAGTTTCTAATCAGCTGAACAACTACTTAAAGTCAAATGGATACCTGGACAATTTTCAATCTGGTTTCCGAGCACATCACAGCACAGAGACAGCACTCATTAAGATAATAAATGATATTCACCTCAATTCTGATTCTGGCAAAATATCAGTGCTGGTACTACTAGATCTTAGTGCTGCGTTTGACACTGTCGATCATAACATACTTTTAGAGAGACTGGAAAACTGGGTCGGGCTTTCTGGGATGGCACTCAAATGGTTCAGGTCATATTTAGAAGGGAGAGGTTATTATGTGAGTATAGGAGAGCATAAGTCTAAGTGGACGGCCATGACATGTGGAGTCCCACAAGGCTCAATTCTTGCACCGCTCTTTTTTAGCCTGTATATGCTCCCACTAAGTCAGATAATGATGAAGAACCAAATTGCCTATCACAGCTATGCTGATGATACCCAGATTTACCTAGCCTTATCTCCAAATGACTACAGCCCCATTGACTCCCTCTGCCAATGCACTGATGAAATTAACAGTTGGATGTAACAGAACTTTCTTCAGTTAAATAAGGAGAAAACTCAAGTGCAAGTCATTGCATTTGGAAACAAAGATGAAGTTCTCAAGGTGAATGCATACCTTGACTCTAGGGGTCAAACAACTAAAAATCAAGTCAGAAATCTTGGGGTGATTCTGGAGACAGACCTTAGTTTCAGTAGTCATGTCAAAGCAGTAACTAAATCAGCATACTATCATCTCAAAAACATTGCAAGAATTAGATGTTTTGTTTCCAGTCAAGACTTGGAGAAACTTGTTCATGCCTTTATCACCAGCAGGGTGGATTACTGTAATGGTCTCCTCACCGGCCTTCCCAAGAAGACCATTAGACAACTGCAGCTCATCCAGAACACTGCTGCCAGGATTCTGACTAGAACCAGAAAATCTGAGCATATCACACCAGTCCTCAGGTCCTTACACTGGCTTCCAGTTACATTTAGGATTGATTTTAAAGTACTTTTACTTGTTTATAAATCACTCAATGGCCTAGGACCTAAATATATTGGTGATATGCTCACTGAATATAAACCGAACAGACCACTCAGATCATTAGGATCGAGTCAGTTAGAAATACCAAGGGTTCACACAAAACAAGGGGAGTCTGCTTTTAGCTATTATGCGGCCTGCAGTTGGAACCAGCTTCCAGAAGAGATCAGATGTGCTAAAACATTAGCCACATTTAAATCAAGACTCAAAACTCATCTGTTTAACTGTGCATTTGAATGAGCACTTGTCCGAACTGACTGCAATGAATTTTATGTATAATCATTTTCTTTAAATTCATTTTAAATCAATTTCTATATCATTTTAAAATTCCTTGTTTTTATTATTTTTATTTCCATGTTTTTATTGATTTTCTATTTCACTTTCTTTTATGTAAAGCACTTTGAATTACCACTGTGTATGAAATGTGCTATATAAATAAACTTGCCTTGCCTTCTTGATGTATTCATCAAGTTGCTTTGGAGAAAAGTGATTGACAAACGTACCATGAATCAAGCTCTGGTCTGTAGATGTGTTCAGTGTGTGTCTGTGGGGTTTCGAGCGGTCTCTGATCCAGCAGAATCAATGCAGCAGCACATTCTCCTCAACAACACACATGATCTGAGGAACACCACACACACACACACACACACACACACTCTCTCTCACTCACACACACACACACACAGACAGTGCTAGAGGATTCAGCACAATACTAGCAGCTTCAGAACTAGTGATTAGTAGTTAACACCTCTAATTTATCATAATATGATCGATGTAACAGAAACTATGGACTCTCTCTTTTCTAGCACTTTAGATGCGGTTGCTCCTTTAAGCTTTAAGCTAAAACTAGAGGTATTTCGTATTGCTTGGAGGGAAAGTACCCTATCCTACAGAAAAGCATTAAAAACTGCTAGATAGGCTTACTTTTCGTCTTGTGACGAGTCGGCTGCCTCCCCCCTTCATCATCACCACCCCGTCCCGTATTCGCCGCCCTTCACCAGGCTCCCGACGGGAGTGGGTGTGTGAGAGAGGAGGGGCGCTGAAACAGCCAGGGCTGGCGGCGTGTGATGAGGCGCACCTGATGTGAATAGAGCCTCATCACCGCCGCCATTTAAATGCCGAGCGCGCCTCTCCTCGGGAGACCGGTCTCTTCCCCGTGCATGCACGCTGGTGTCCTCGCGGGTCCAGGAAGGGAGCGTCGAGAAAGGAGACTGCCGCACCCGTTACGGCTGACGGGCCAGGATGCCGGGCCGTTTAATCCCCCAGAAGCTCCGGGGGCCAAGGAGTAGGACGAAGCCGCTGGAAGAAGCCGCCGCCACTCGCTCCCGGACCCGAGAGGGGAGCGCGTGCAGCCACCGGACTCCGCCCCTTCCCTGGACCCTTCCTTCCCGAACACTGCCCTCCTTCATGCAGTGAGAGTGTGTTGATGCCATTTAAATAAAGATTACTCCTTTTGTTTATTTCTTCATCGAGCGCCTTATTTACTACAACCACCAGACGCATAACAGAAGAACGGACCCACACAGAATATGGACTGTGCCTACCTGCCTCCCGAAGAAAGACTCCTCCAGATCGCACAAGAGGGCCGCTCCATAGAAGAGTATTTGGAAGATTTCCTCCAGCTCGCCCACCGCGTGCAATGGAACGATGTCCTGGAACGATGAGTTAATAATATTGAGAAGCGGTTCTTCTGCTACAGGTAACAACCCTTTCAGTAGTTTAGTGGGTGCAGGATCTAATAAACATGTTGTTGGTTTAGATGCACTGATAAGTTTAATTAGCTCTTCCTGTCCTATAGTTGTAAAGCACTGCAGTTTTTCTTTGGGTGCGATGAATGAAGCTGAAATACTAGACGCAGTAGAATCTACATTTGTTATTGTATTTCTGATGTTATCTATTTTATCAGTAAAGAAATTCATAAAGTCATTACTATTAAACTGTGAGGGAATATTTAGATCGGGCGGTGTCTGTTTAGCCACTGTGCTAAATAAGAACCTTGGACTGTTTTGGTTATTATCTATGAGTTTGCGGATATGCTCTGCCCTGGCAGCTTTTAGAGCCTGTCTATAGCTGGACATACTGTTTTTCCACGCAATTCTAAAAACTTCTAAGTTAGTTTTTCTCCATTTGCACTCAAGATTTTTTCACAGACAAAACTAGAACAATCAGTAACCAGTTCTCAACTCCACAGGACCTCCAATCAATCACATCCACTGCTCTAACTCCCATCTTCTCCTTCTGTCCCCTCACCGAGGCAGAAGTATCCAAACTTCTCCTCTCCAGTCATCCTACAACATATCCTCTCGACCCGATCCCCTCACACCTTCTCCAAACAATCTCTCCGGCACTCGCACACATTATCAACACATCTCTCCTCACAGGCATCTTCCCCACAGCATTCAAGCAGGCTCGGGTAACCCCACTGATCAAAAAACCTACATTAAACACTTTTCTTTTAGAAAACTACAGACCTGTCTCTCTCCTTCCATTCTTAGGGAAAACACTCGAACGAGTTGTCTTCAACCAGCTCTCACAGTTTCTTTCACAGAACAATAAACTGGATGCTAAACAGTCAGGTTTCAGGAGTGGCCATTCAACAGAGACTGCGCTACTCTCAGTTTCCAAATCCTCAGTCCTCATTCTGCTGGATCTTTCTGCTGCTTTTGACACTGTCAATCATCAGATTCTCCTGTCTACCCTCTCATCACTGGGCATTACTGGGATTTCACTTCGCTGGTTTGAATCCTATCTCACCGGTAGATCTTTTAGGGTGGCCTGGGGAGGTATCCAAACCACATCAATTGGTCACTGGAGTTCCTCAGGGATCGGTTCTTGGACCCCTCCTCTTCTACACATACACTACAGCGCTGGGTCCCATCATACATGCACATGGCTTCTCCAATCAGTGCTACGCTGATGACACACAGCTCTATCTCTCTTTTCAACTAGATGACCCAACGGTAGCTGCACGGATCTCAGGCTGCCTGGCGGACATCTCGGCACGGATAAAAGAACATCACCTACAGCTCAACCTGGCAAAGACGGAACTTCTTGTCTTCCCTGCCACTCCGACTCTACAGCACGACTTCACGATTCAGTTAGGCTCATCAATGATTACCCCATCAACTTCGGTCAGAAATCTTGGTGTAATCTTTGATGACCAGCTGACCTTCAAAGAGCACATTGCAAAGACTGCTCGATCCTGCAGGTTTGCACTACACAACATCAGAAAGATCAGGCCCTTTCTGACAAAGCATGCTGCACAACTTCTTGTCCAGGCCCTGGTTGTTTCTAGACTGGACTACTGCAATGCTCTTCTGGCTGGTCTGCCATCAAACACAATCAAACCTCTACAAATGATTCAGAATGCAGCGGCACGACTGATCTTCAACAAGCCCAAAGGAGCGCATGTTACACCTCTCTTCATCTCCTTGCACTGGCTACCAGTGGCAGCTCGCATCCAGTTCAAGACACTGATGCTTGCGTACAGAACTACCACGGGCTCAGAACCCTCCTACTTCCACTCACTATTACGAACCTACATCCCCTCCAGAAGTCTGGACGAAGATATCTGCTTCTTCACATATTTTGAATGCAGTGCTTCATTTTTGCAAGACATGTGAGGCATTTTGCATTTTGTGTGCAATTCTTGGATTTGTGTGTAAAGTTTTGAAAAAAGAGGCAAAGTTTTGAAAATGTGTGTAAAGCAGCTGAAAAAACTGTACCACCTCTAATTCATCATAACATAATAAACCGTGCATCGAAATACAGCTGAAAAACATTAGCAACAATAATCCTTGCATGGTTGTTCTATGGAGAGGGACACAAAAATATTATTTTGTTCTGGATATTAATCTTGAATTTGAAATAAAGACATAAATCAGAATTGTGGATGCGACACTGTTGGATGAACCAGAAAAACACTGGAGCAACAATCTGTTCTTCTCCCGAGCAACAAACGCTGTTTCATGCAAAGAAACAGATTTTCATATCAAACTCCTGAGTTGTACATCAAAGTCCAGATTCATCCACATTCCCTGAAATAAAACCTCAGGTGTGATTTTAATAAACTTGCTTTACTGCTTTCATCAAGAACTTCAAAAGCACTGTGAGTCTCCACTATTTTAACAATCGCTGTACAGCAGGGCATCAAATCACATACACACACTAAAGTCACAAATCTCTGACGTGCCAAACTGCTTTAGAAAATCCCAAACCCTGAACAAGCCTCTCAAGTCATCAGAGACTTACTCATCGACCTTGGAAATAATGGGAAATGCCCCATGAGGAGTTTAACTCAACCAAACCTGTTTGAGTTGTTTCTAACCATATACTGTATAAGCAAACAAGTTCTCAATCAATAAGCATGATGCTTTCGGGAAATGCAGCCCTGGACTGTTACGACTGTTAATTACAAAAATCAAATACAGATGAAAAATCTAATGTTGGATGAGAAATGTGAAAGAGTAGATGGGCATGTTCTGCTGAGGATGATGATGATGGACTGGCAGGAGACGCTGTAGAGCTGCTGTTGGCAGAAACACAAATCCCTGTGGAATTTGCTAGGAGAACATCTGAATGAGTGACACTCTTTGCTTTGACTTGGACAGGCTTGTTGTTCAGTGTTCAGTCCAGCGTATGCTCAGTTTGGACCGGCTCACGAATGACTCACGTGGGAATCGCGTGGGGTTTTTGGGGTTCTGTAACTACATCACCTGCTCTAAACTCGTCAGCTGATGCACGGTTCCCTTACTAATGACCTCATGTTTATATGGTCAAAAGCCAGATTTTTTTTTTTCTTACTAAATTAACAGCTCTTTTATTTGAGACACACAAGGAGAGGAATTTTGTTTATGTACGGTAGTTTATCATTCTGTGGGGAAAACTGCTTCATGAGGCGGTTTATATTGAGTTGGCAAACATCAGGTGTCTTAACCATTTTCTCATCGACTCCACACGACTCTTACATCTCGAACACAGATGTTTCACCTCCTCGCTTCAGCTTCACGCCAGAGGAGTGATTTAATGTGACTCCAGCACAATCACAATCGTACCGTGTTTCTACCAATGAGAATCAGTGGAGTTCCCAGATGTTGGCACATTTACTTCTGAATGTTTTTGGAGAAAATCTGCCAAAATGCATGAAAAATTTGGCTTTAAATAAACAGCCGTACTGCTTTGCAAAAGCATATTGCATAATAGGTATAATTCACCCAGATTTACATTTTCTCATCATTTACTTACTCTTATGTTATTTCAAACCAGCATGGCTTGCTTTCTATCTGTAGTACACAAAAGGAGAGTTTTTTTTTTCTTTCTCTCAAACATTTCTTCATGGTCACAGTAAGTATCTTCACATGGGTAAGCTGCATGGGGCCAACATGGAACCTGTGGACAAACCCAAGTCAAGTCACCTTTATTTATATAGCGCTTTTAACAATACAGATTGTGTCAAAGCACTTAACAGTATCAAATTGGAGCATAGAGTGTCAGTAATGTATAATAATAATATTAAACACTCAATTTTCAGTTACAGGCATTTCATTATTGAATTCAGTGATGTCATTGTCTATTTCAGTTTAGTTTAAATAGTATCTGTGAAATCAAATTGATGATAATCGCTAGAACCCACTTAAAACCCATACAGTGGCATGCGAAAGTTTAGGAACCCCCAAAAAGTGAATAATTTTAACAAAATAAGACAGATCATACAAAACACATGTCATTATTTATTTAGTACTGTCCTGAGTAAGATATTTAACATAAAATATGTTTATACATAGTCCACAAGACAAAAACATAGCTGAAATTATTAAATAACCTCTTTCAAAAGTTTCCTGGGAGACAAATTAAGTACAATTTACCTTGATCTTCAAATTCAAAAGGCTCTTAATGCATTGTGTTTCCTTCTGGAGCATCAGTGACTGTTTGAACCTTCTGTAATAGTTAGCATATGAGTTCCTCAGTTGTCCTCAGTGTGAAAAGATGGTTCTCAAAATCATACAGTCTGGAAAGGGTTAAAATATGCAAAAGATGCTGGAAAACTGAAGAATCTGCAGGACTTTTTCTGAAGAACAGAGCTCAGTTTAACTGTTCAGAAAAAACAAGGGATTCATGAACAACCATAACAAAACAAAAAAACAGCCCTAGATCATCAAGGTAACCACCCACAGTATTAAGAACCATAATAAAGTTATTTTAATAATTTCAGCTATTTCTTTTTATCTTGTGGACTATACGTAAACATCTTTTATGTAAAATATCTTACTCAGGACAGTACTAAATAAAAATAACATGCATTTTGTATGCTCTTGTATGAATTATTCACATTTTCACAGATTCTGCAAGGGGTTCCCAAACGTTCGCATGCCACTGTGTTTCAGCCCATGTAGTAACCTTGTAGTACCCACATAACACCTAAAGCTGGGGCCAAGATGGGTCTTGTGCATGCAGCCCAGTTGGGGCTCACCTGGTGGCAAGTGCAATCCCACACGAAATCCATGTGAGCAATTGGCATGGGGCCATTATGGACCCCGTGGACAATCCCATTTTGGGCCCATCTTTTCAGCCCATGTCTCAAATGCATATGGTCCCCACATAGAAATGTTGGCTGGGTTCTGTAAGTGAAAATGTGGTTAGTCTCCCAAATTAAAGCTGATAAACTCCAAACCAAGCATTAAAAGATGACAGATGTTGTTCTGCAGTGACCCGGGGCCAGTGTCTCTACGAATTCCAGAAGAATGTTGTGGACGGGACTCAGCAGACATGTCTTGAGAGTCTTGAGAGAGACAGACGACTCTTTCATCTGACAACGGACTCGCCCACCACTGCGCTGTGGTTAATGTCAGCGTCCTCCAGCAGTGGAGCATGTGATCGAAGGGAACACTGGTGCACTGCACACTACAGCATTAGAGACACAGTCTGGAGTATGCAATGATTAACAGTAGTATGCTACAAGACCTCGCTGCATTGCACGTTTAGCTCAGCGAGTGCTGTCCAGTTATCATCTGGAAATAAGAGTAGTTATTTTGCATAATGTTACTTATTGTTCACTCATCGCACTAGACATGGAAGATCAAGCCATGTGCATTGCATTATGGGATACAGTCTCCCACACATTGTGCATGTAGATGAAACCAAGAAACAACAAAAAAACAAGCACAATTTTGGTAACTTTATTTTGGTGGTCTCTTTTCAGCATTCTGTTGACAATAAGTAACTTTGCACCTACATATGAACTAACTCTCATTAGAGTATTAGTAGACTGTCTGCTTAATATCTGCAAACTCTTTATGATGTTTGTCTCCCAAAAGACATTGTATTAACTATAAGTAACTTTGCAAGTACATGTCAACTTACTCTAACCCTAACCCTACCAGTCTACTAATACTCTACTAGCACTCTAAAGTGAAACTAAACTTTTTAACAGAATATAACAGCAGTATTGGGTATTAATCCCTAAACTGTGTGAACACTGGAAATAAAGTAGAGCTGTACCAGCCACAGAGAGGGCTATTCTTACTCATTCCAGAAGGATCTGATGCTCACTATACAAACTAACTTAAACAGGCATAAAACTGCAACACTGAGCTACTAGACCGAGGCTTTTCACGCGCTCTGAAGAGGCTTTTATACAAATATAAATGCACATATTTTTATGTTAATATAAATAACACGTTTTTTCAAAGGTTTATGTGGATTGACATTTATTTAAAAGCATATACTCAAGCATCGTCAAAGAAAGACCGACTGAAGAAATGAATCATTAATATTGCAAACGCTTTATAGGCGAATTATTCTAATAAAGCAGAACACAAACACGATCAGAAGCGTTTATCTCAGATCACGCGATGAGAAGAATCGCAGCGCGGCGCGCCCACGCACGCTTCTGACGGAGCGGAGAACACTGGCGATGAGATGAAGCGAGCTCAGATGAGAAGAGAAAGCTCTGTTCTTCTGGAGCCGCTGCTCGTCTAGATCCATGTCTTCAAACACTGATCTGCTCTGAGATTTCCTGGAGTTTAATACCGGACTCACCTGCGCGCGCGAACAGGTGAGAATACCTTCACCTTTCTCTGGACGACACGCGCTGAGCGTCATTACTTGCTTTAGAGCAAAATAACATCTGCAAACTCATAACGAACAGCGATTCATATATGATCTGAGATCTTAAACTGTTCTGATTCTGCATCGCAGGGATAAAATCACATCTGTTGTGTAACCATGGTGATTGGACTTCTGTAATACAGCTGAACTGTTTGTGAAGTCAGTAAACTCTGTTTTCACTGCTGTCATGGAAGCGGGGTATTTTCTCACAGTCATCCTTCAGAAATATTTCCATGCATTGTGTCCCTGGTGAATCAGAGGAATCCCGAATCCCTGACCTCTGGAACTCACTGGCTGTGGAAGCAGAGCAATGTTGAAGAAAGCCTTTACATTAATCATCTGTTAGACAGATCACATACGAGTCTTGGACCTTTGGCACAGAATATTTGATTTTGCAGCTGCAGCTGTTGACTTCTGTCACAGAGATCTGACACGGATTAATTGTGCAGAATTTCATGTATGCATAGAATACATCTAATAAATGTGCTGCGGTGACAAAGCCTGGAATTAAACGCTGGTTATATCTGCAGAGATTTGTCTCATTATTTGTAAAGCACATTTAAAAACAACCAAAGTTGTACTGTACTGAATAATAAAATGAATAAACGAGACAATAACAAAACAACAACTGAACCAATGATCAAAGGGCATTGAAAGCTGGAGAGAATAGATGTCTTTAGAGCAGAAATAGAGGGCGCTGATCTGAAGAGGTATTCCTGACTCAGTTTTAAGCAGTCTGTCAAACGTTAAGACGTTTCTGCTTCTGTCCAGGTTCTCTGATGGCTCTGCTCGCCCTACTGCTGCTGCTGGGCTCGGCGTCGGCCTCGGCCCCGGGGCCCCAGTGGCCCCTGCAGCGTGTGCCTGTGGTTTGGCCCCAGAGTACGGAGGAGCGGCCAGCACCTCACTTCCTGCGGCCCGCTCAGCTGGAGCTCAACTCGTCCTGCGGCCCCGAGTGCCACAAGCAGGCCCCTGCTCCCAGCTACTGGGCCCTGCGCCAGTTCCTGTCCTACGAAACGCTGCACTCCAGCGGACAGCTGACCGAGACGGCGGTGGGCATCTACGGATTCAACGCCAACACCTTCTACACGCCCCCCACAGGCCGCTCCAGACACAGACGCCAGATCTTCGGTCCGGACGGCCGCTTCAGTATCGTCGGCCAGGACTTCCTCATGAACTACCCCTTCTCCACCGCCGTCAAGCTGTCCACCGGATGCTCGGGGACGCTGGTGGGGGACCGGCACGTCCTTACGGCGGCGCACTGCGTTCACGATGGAAAGAACTACGTCAAAGGAGCCCAGAGGCTGAGAGTGGGCTTCCTGAAGCCGCGGCAGAAAGAGACGTCCGGTGGAAACGGCACTGGACCGGGCAAGATGAAGTTCCAGTGGATCCGAGTCAAGCGCACTCACGTGCCCAAGGGCTGGATCACTGTAATTATATTTTATGATTTATACTTTCTTTTATTTTATTATTTTTTGTCCTTCTTTATTTTATTTGTTTTTATTAGGGCTGTCAGTTGATTAACATTTTTAATCTAATTAATTACATGGTTTCGATTAATCTAATTAATCACAAATTACATTACTTAAAACTGCCAGCAGGTGGCGGTAAATGCCTTTAGGAGTCATTCATTCATTCGATTCATTCAAACGGCTGATTCATTCAGGAATTAAGTAAACGGCTCACTTTAGGAATGGCTCTTTGAATCATTGATTCGTTCAAAATGCGGATTCATTCAGAAACTAAACACCGCTGTGTTGCTCACAAAAACAATTCTGCTGTGGCTTTAGGTAATATTTTTGTTGTCAAAACTGAGCAGAAACCGACAATATTGCGTTTAAAATATTGTTGTATAAAATCACATTTGCACTCGTTATATTCGGGACAAACAGCACTCGTGTGATATCGCTTATGCTATAAATATGAAACAAAAACTCATACAGGAACACTTTTTGCCCCAGTATCTTGCATTTTAGGGCATAACTGCATTTATGGAGTTGTTGCCCTGCATCATATTTGTCAAGTCAACTGTATGAACTGTAAGATGACGTACAGGTCTGGGGGCGGGGCTAGTGTGTTAACTGCATTATTTTAATCGTGATATTTTTTCATAACTAATTAATTAAGTTAATGCGTTAAACTGACAGCCCTAGTTTTTATTTGCTGATGTTTGTAGCGCTTTGGGTTTTAGAAAAGTGCATTATAGACGGTTCCAACGGCAACAACATAAACAACCGTTACTGCTCATGCGCACTTTTGTGGCTCACACTTAACTTCCAGTAGACTTCCGCAAAGAATCACTAACAATAGCAAAATCCCTCTAGAGTGGATTATTTCTGATAATAACAAGCAAAATATGTTTGCTGCGTAAATCAGACGAGCTTATTGAAAATGCATCATTCTCTGCCAGCAGGAGGCGCTGTTGGAGCGGCAGAGATAGAGGTTTTCCCGGTAAAGGCTGTACACAAAGCAGAGCTCTGCTCACAAACGCTGCTTTATCAGCCATTACAGGCAAGATGAAGTGAAAATGACATCAACATTTTTCTGGAGACAGTCAGTTTCCTTCAGATACAGTGATATAAAAACACCTGCGCCGCGTTTTGATTTTCAAGCGTGCAGTGCTCATGTTTATTCAACAAATCAAAGCCTTTTATAAAATCTATTTGAGGCGGTCAGATTTGATATTGTGGCGAGCCGACACAAATAAATCACTTTATGGGAAAAATTGCATCACAAAGCAAAACAACCGGAGCCAAACGTCATTCTCCTCATCATCCTAACTTTAACTGTGTTTGTAGTCGGCGCTACTAGCAGACCAATAAACAAACACAGACCGGAAGTTAACTGAGGGCCAGGTGTGCGCGCCCAATGAAACCGTCTATAATGTGACCATGGACCACAAAACCAGTGGTCATAAGGGTCAATGTCTTAAAATATAGATTTATACATCATCTGAATAAATAATCTTTCCATTGATGTATGGTTTGTTATGATCGGACAATATTTGTCTGAGATACAACTATTAGAAAATCTGGAATCTGAGGGAGCAAAAAAATCTAAATATTGAGAAAATCACCTTTAAAGTTGTTCAAATGAAGTTCTTAGCAATGCATATTACTAATCAAAAATGAAGTTTTAATATATTTACGGTAGGAAATGTACAAAATATCTTCATGGAACATGATCTTTACTTAATATCCTAATGATTTTTGGCATAAAAAAAAAAATGTATACAATGTATTGCTGGCTATTGCTACAAATATACCTGTGCTACTTATGACTGCTTTTGTGCTCCAGGGACACATTTGTATTATAATTATTATTATTATTATTATCAAGGGCTCGGCCAACGACATCGGCATGGATTACGACTATGCCCTGCTGGAGCTGAAGAAGGCCCACAAGCGGAGGCACATGAAGCTGGGCATCAGCCCCGCGGCCAAGCAGCTCCCTGGGAAGCGGGTGCAGTTCTCTGGGTTTGATAACGACCGGCCGGGTCAGCTGGTGTACCGCTTCTGCAAGGCCGGGGACGAAACCTACGACCTCCTGTACCAGCACTGCGACGCAAAGCCAGGGGCCAGCGGCTCCGGGGTCTACGCCCGCATGTGGAACCGCAGACACCGGCGCTGGGAGCGCAAGGTCATTGGGATCTTCTCTGGACACCAGTGGGTGGACCACAGTGGGACGCCTCAGGAGTTCAACGTGGCGGTGCGCATCACTCCGCTCAAATTCGCCCAGATCTGCTACTGGATCAAGGGAAACTACGTGGACTGCAGAGAAGGCTGAGTAGCAGCGGAGCGCTTTGCTTTCTCTCCGTTAGCACAGAAGATGCTGTCTTATTTCATGCAGGAAAGTTGCACAGTCCAGAATATGCATCAATAACTCCTAAATTCTTTGTTTTTTAACACTTGTTTAGCCTTGTGCAAAAGAGCAAATGTGTAGAGTCAAATCAGTGCCACATATACTTGCAAAAGACGTTTTGCAAACAAAAATGACAGAATTGAGAAAAAATAAACGAAAAAAAATTGCAAACAAAAATAATTTGAAAAGAAAACGAAGTATTGAAATAAAAAAACATTTTGCAAACAAAAATAAAGAATTGTAAAATATAAATGAAACTGAAGCAATGATTTCGCAACATTTTTTCCATGGCCATAGCTACTCATTTATTTGCAATGCTGCTTTTATTTAGTTTCAGTCGTGTGAGTTTGCTATCACTTTTTCCACCTCCATGTCAAAACAATGCCAGAAAATGAAACGTGCAGAAACATGAAGTGCAAAGGGAAAGAAACTGTATTCTTTATTTTGGTTTGCAAAGCTTCTTTTTTCTTTTGCAATTCTTTATTTTTGTTTGCAAAAAAGCACTTAAATTTTTCCTCAAGACTTTAATTTGCCTTTGCAAAACTTTCTTTTGCAATACTTCAATTATTTTGCAAGTATATGAGGCATTAATCTGACTCCATACAAACATAGTAAGGTTCTCTACTGACAGCCATTCTATCGTAGCATATATCGTTATAATATAGATGTTTTAGGAGTGCCTGATTTGTATTTTCCGTCTGCTGCCTTTGCTTTCACGGCTCAGGACAGTCGCCGGTGAAGGACTGGAGACAAAGGCACAGACATCAGCTTGTTCTGTTCGTAGCACTGATGCGGTTTCTGTTTTCTCTAATGTTCTGAAATGTGAGCTGCTTAAGTGGAAACTGAGAACTACTGTATGAGATCCTGCTTGTACAGACGTGTGCTTCCCTCTAGTGGTCAGAGACTGTTCTGAAGAGGTCCACACACAAACACACTGTACATCAAACACATGAGTGGATATCAGCTCCTGATCGGCACTTTGACCTTTATTCATTCAATGGCACTAATCATTTGAAGAATTTTAATGCCCTCTGTTATGCACAACACATTAAAAGCTTTAGCAAAAAATAAAAGCACCAGTCATGAATGAGAATTAACCACAGGAACAGCTCAAATTAAACATATTCATGTGTGTGATCCGCAACTGATTGTTTTTATAAAGGCACTCTTGTCGAGAACATGGCCAGCTCATATTTCACCCGAACATCGTAAGAAAATAAGCTATTTTTAAAGGCACTTTGAAATTAAGCACCTCTTAAATTCCCAAGACTGCAATATGAAAAACAAATATACCGTCATAATATAAAGAAAACCTAACTGGTTTAATTATCTTGGTTTTATTTTCCTCTTGGGGTGAAATACGACCCAGACATTTCCTGGCCATATTCGTGAAGACGATCACCCACCAACAGATCTGAGAAGAACGGGCTGTTTTTGTCTTTTATTCTGGATGCCATCGGTTCTGTAAAATACTGCAAGCTTGACAGTCCACAGGCTCCGCCCAGAGCACACTAGCCACGCCCCCCTGGGATTTGGCACAGAAAAGGAAAGGAGGATGCTGACATGGCTCAAGCTTTAAAATAGATCCTGTCGGTGCTGTTTTACTACAAAGTGTGATTGAAACAAAGTGGACACGTGAGATACCATGAACAAATAATACTCGTAAAACACAGTAAAAGTGGAAATGATCAAACAGCACTGAATGAACCGGACCGTCCAGTCCTTCGTCGTGATTGGTCAGCTTTAGCTCTTCCGGTTCTTTTTCTTTCAATCTTTGGTTCAATATGGACGTCACGCGAGATGCGGGCTACAAAAGGATACGACAGCGCGTCATAGACGTAACATCGTGTGTAACCGTATACAAAATAAAATATTTTCTTAAATAGATACAAAGGTTGCATGAAAGTAGATCGTATCAAAAGCAGAAGTCCACGTCTCACTGAGACTTGAAGCCCAGGCCGCCGGTGAGCGGGTGCGAGTACGCCTTCCCCAGCACGATGCGGTCCCGAAGCAGCTTGAACAGAACGTAATAGTTGCAGAAGAGGATGAGGCCGAGAGAGAGCGTGTGGTTCCAGCGCTCGGAGCGCAGCAGAGAGTACAGCTGATACAGCACCACGCTCGACTCGATCCCGATCAGCAGGTTCAGGATCCGCAGCGGCTTGTGGAACAGGAACTGCTCGGGAGAAGACAACATCATCATCATCAGCTCTGAAGAGCAGCTGCCAGAGCAACCCAGGTTTACAAAAGAACTACACTTCCATAATGTACTTCAAGTGCTCTATTTGCGAGCACTAATTTTGTACTTAGTGTGTGACCCTGGAGCACAAAACCAATCAAAAGGGTAAATTTTTTGACATTGAGATGGATAAATAATCTTTCCATTGATGTATGGTTTGTTATGATAGGACAATATTTGGCTGAGATACAACTATTAGAAAATCTGGAATCTGAGGGAGCAACAAAATCTAAATATTGAGAAAATCTCCTTTAAAGTTGTTCAAATGAAGTTCTTAGCAATGCATATTACTAATCAGAAATGAAGTTTTGATATATTTACGGTAGGACATTTACTAAATATCTTCATGGAACGTGATCTTAATATCCTAATGATTTTTGTCATAAAAGAGAAATGTATAATTTTGATCCATACAATGTATTGTTGTCTATTGCTACAGATATACCTGTGTTACTGATGACTGCTTTTGTGCTGCAGGGACACTGATACTCAAAACGAATCTTTAGTACTTAAGACAAGACACTGCAGGTGAACAGGGTTATAACAACAACAACAAAAAAGCAGTTGTCACCTTACTTACCCAGTTGATTGACTACATTGATAATTACAAAAAAAAAATTGTATTACAAGATTTCTAAAAGGTTAGGTTTAAATATGCAAATGAGGCATTGTTTCATTAAATATGCGCTAATTTTCATACATTTCTAGTACAAAAATCTGAACACTGGATGAAGTCAGTTTCAAAATTCTTGCTTATTTTTTGACAGAATCAGGAAATTTTGGGTCTCATTTTTATCACTCCATAATTCAGAAAATACTTAAATCAAGCAAATTATATATGAACAAAACCCTTTGTAAAAACCTCCAGGACATAGACTATAGGACTAAAGATGTAGTGTGGTGTGTGTGAGTGCTGCTGAAGTGGAGATTTAGGACTCCGTGTAGGAGAAAAAACTCATTTTGAGAAAACGTCCTTTAAAAATATGTATTGTAATTTAAATGTATTGACAAATAGATAAAGTGCTATAAAAGAAACACTTAACAGTGTCTTTAGGATGTTTTCTTTCCACTAGTCTGAAAAACACTGAAAAATCTCAAACATGACAGGAGCATGAAAAAACAGTGTTTCCCATTAAAATAATCTTAAAATCATCTAAGTGTACTCAACTGTGCTATTTTGGGACACCATGAATATGAACTAAAATGCGCTTTTAATATACTATCTCTGTATTTAAAATATGCATTTAGTGACCACTTGTAGTTAGGGCTGGGTATCGAGTTCAATACTTTTTAGGCACCGACCGAATTGCCTCGATACCACCGAGTATCGAAAAACGTCTTGTCGTTCGGTACCAAATTTGGATACCTAAGGGGTTAATCTCATCACCGTCAGTGAGCCAATAATCCTGCAGCACCAGGTGTGTTTGACTAGAAGTGAGGCGGTGCTGATTGATCAGTGTTTGACCTCCACGAGAGCGTTTCGAAAGCGCACGGAGCAGTCCGCTCTCTATATCACGCGGTTTGTTTATTACACACAGACTGAAGCTCGCGTGACGCTCGCGGTGATTTCAGCGTCTGCCGCCTCACTACATGAGGACATAAACACATGAACATCTCCAGAACTGCTCTGAGACTCACTTCATGAGCATTTTACCGTTTGATTCGAGTAAAACTAGCGTCATATCATATACACACAGAACTGTAAAGGTATTACAGACAAACTAAAAACTATTACCCGTCAAAATAAAAGTTCGGTTTAACTTGGAAGACACTGCGGCAGAAATATATTAATATTGTTCAGCAGACAGTACATACTGCTAATACTAGGCTACTATTAAAATTATTAAAACTTTTTTTTTTTTTTGTAATGATCACACAACAGTTATTCCATGTTTTAATTTTAATAGTAACCCCCTTTTGTTTGCCAAAATAAATAAACTTTGATTTTCAATAATTTAAAGAGAAATTAAATTAATGTTTTATGTCTTCATTTGAAAACCAGATACAGAACACAGAATTTCTGAAGAAAATAAAACATTTCATAAGGCTATTTTAAGAATAAATTTAAATAAACTAAGTTGTTTTTATGCATTCAAATAATTAGACATACTACACCAGAATTTAATAACAATAAAACATATGGTGAAAGAAAATAAAACACCCAGTTATGAAAGTGGATGAAGATTTAAAATTTCTTGAAGTCTTTAACAACCTAGAAATGATGATTCTGTCTGAGCTTTGTGTTTTAAAATGAACACGCACTAATGTAAACGTAGCCTAACAGATGTGTAAACTGAAAACTATTTGAACTTTATTAAAATTATTTATTTATTGTGTTGATATATTTTGTTCCTTTGTGCAGTGGCTCAGGAGATGAGGCTTTGAGTCTGCATAAATATCAACAAGCTAAAAAAAATAGTTTTTTGAGAATGTAATCTTATTAAAACTGATTTCATAAAACTGGTATCGAAAAAAGTATCGTTCAGGAACCGGTATCGAACTCAAGGTATCGGTATCAATATCGAAAATTTTTGAACGATACCCAGCCCTAATGACACCCCATGTAACGGTCAGAACAGCAGATCCCATCATCGCATTGTTTGTTGTGGAGGCGCCAGAATAAATGAGAAGCACAAGCGGTTGAGAAAGATTCTGCATTTGGAAAGGATCCGTTTTATTAAAGAAAAGAAAGAGCATGTCTGAGTATCTGGGAGTCATGTGATGGGATGATCTGTATAAGAATCAACATGACCGGTGAAATGTGTAGAATCGGCTGCGGAGCAGGGTTTGTGTGTAACTGGTTTGGGGGAAAAATCATGAAAACCATTTTTATCTTCAAAAGCGTCAGATTCGCAGCAATTCACTGTTCACTGACTGATAGTCAGTGATCAAAAATTAGTTTAAATGATATGAGTATTTGCTGAATGCTGACGGTAAACGAAAAGATATAATAATGTTTGCCTTTCTAATACTAATAATATATAAATGAAGAGGGAGATTGTGAGTGCTGTCAGTCTCCGCTCCGTCAAAATAAAAGTCCCGCCTCAAAAACATCAGCCAAAAAGAAAAACTTATCAGCTGATACCGATATTTCAAAAACGCCAAATATCTTCTGATATATCGGCCTTTACGATATATTGGTTGACCATTAATTCTGAAGTAAATTATTCGTTTACTATTGCATTCATGTCATCATAGTTAAAAATATGACCGATACTCACATAAAACCTGGCATGAGAGACGTCAGAGGGCAAGGCCACGTTATACGGCCCGACGGCTTTATAGAGACAGCGGTTGTGACGCACCAGGACCCCCTGCGGCCAGATAGTGCTGTCTGACCAGCTAAACACAAGAGAAGAACAGCTCCAGAAACACTCAACACTGATCAGAATCTGCAAACACACTTGACTTTGGAACCACATCTAAATGACCACATAGAATGAGAGCTGAATCACTAGGGATGAAACGGTATTATCAGTATCATCTGGATATTATCGTGGTCACATGACGATATGAAACGATAGGTCTTCCAGGCAAATAGTGTAGTTTTTAAAATAAATGTAAACTTCTTATTCTAACATAAGTTGTGTTTTAAAGTTGTGTTTTGGGTCATTATGGTTTCAAACGAACTCAAACTGAAAGCACAATATAATCTCTTCATCAAGTGTGTTTTAAAGCGTAGCTGCACTTGTTTCAGACGATCAGCTGGTGATCCGGTGTTTTCTGCGTCTCAGAACGGCTCCGTTCACACTGAATGAATGCAGTCAACTCCTTTATTACACGTTCTGTGAGTTTAGCACACGTTTGGGAACAACAGCCACCAGTTCTGCTTTATTTCAGCGTTTCACTAGATTTGTAGCGAGACGTGTTTTTGTGCCCGTTTTCACTGAAGCTGGAGTTTTCCTTCAAAATACAATATACTGCCGTTTCCATCAAAATAAAAGCTTAAAGTGCAGCATGAATTACTGACAGCTAGCGGTTTAAATGCAGTCCAAATTCAAAATATCTCTTCCAAATGTAGAAATTAGAAAAGTAGTATTGTAATTTCCCTACTGTAGTGTAAAGCAAACATAATATACCTATGAAATATTAATTTTCATTTATTTTACAGTGCAATTGTTTTACAATATATGGCTACTACTGTCATTGTTGTTATTATCATTATATTCTAATTTGTTTGGCTTCATAAAAAACCAATGTGAATAATGTACAGGGTGGGCCATTTATATGGATACACCGTAATAACATGGGAATGGTTGGTGATATTAAAGTCCTGTTTGTGGCACATTAGTATATGTGAGGGGGCAAACTCCTCAAGATGGGTGGTGACCATGGTGGCCATTTAGAAGTCGGCCATCTTGGATACAACTTTTGTTTTTTCAATAGGAAGAGGGCCATGTGACACATCAAACTTATTGGTAATGTCACAAGAAAAACAATGGTGTGCTTGGTTTCAACGTAACTTTATTCATTCATGAGTTATTTACAAGTTTCTGACCACTTATAAAATGTGTTCAATGTGCTGCCCATTGTGTTGGATTGTCAATGCAACCCTCTTCTCCCACTCTTCACACACTGATAGCAACACCGCAGGAGAAATGCCAGCACAGGCATCCAGTATCCGTACTTTCAGGTGCTGCACATCTCGTATCTTCACACCATAGACAATTGCCTTCAGATGACCCCAAAGATAAAAGTCTAAGGGGGTCAGATCGGGAGACCTTGGGGGCCATTCAAATGGCCCACGACGACCAATCCACTTTCCAGGAAACTGTTCATCTAGGAATGCTCGGACCTGGCACCCGTAATGTGGTGGTGCACCATCTTGCTGGAAAAACTCAGGGAACGTGCCAGCTTCAGTGCATAAAGAGGGAAACACATCATCATGTAGCAATTTCAAATATCCAGTGGCCTTGAGGTTTCCATTGATGGTGCACCACCACATTATGGGTGCCAGGTCCGAGCAAATAAAGTTACGTTGAAACCAAGCACACCATTGTTTTTCTTGTGACATTACCAATAAGTTTGATGTGTCACATGGCCCTCTTCCAATTGAAAAAACAAAAGTTGTATCCAAGATGGCCGACTTCTAAATGGCCACCACCCATCTTGAGGAGTTTGCCCCCTCACATATACGAATGTGCCACAAACAGGACTTTAATATCACCAACCATTCCCATGTTATTACGGTGTATCCATATAAATGGCCCACCCTGTAGACTGAGACAGCATGTCACAAATAAAAAGAGGGTCGAGTCCCCTTTAAAGTTCAGGAAGAAGTCAATTCACTGACTTTTTTCTGACTTAAGTTTTCTTAGTTAAGCACATGGGTTGCAGCTCTTAATTTTGAACTCTCAAAGTGCATTAGATAGAATAATTTAACTTTAAAATGTACAAAATTGTCATTTTTTTCCCAATTCTTCATTTGTCTTTTTAAATATCGCAATAACATGGTACGGTGAGATTTTGCTATGGTTACATCCCCAGTCACTCAGAAGCAGGATCACTCACATGTGCTGCGGCGTGTTGCTGTAGGATCCGGGCTCCAGACGCTGCCAGCGGCCCAGATGCGCAGCCGAGCGATGCAGCAGGTCGCAGTAACTGGGAGGCAGCAGCTGACTCATCAGCATCACAAACGCATTGATCCACACCATGATCAGATGCTCGCACGACCAGCGCATGTCGTAGTACTGCGTGCTCTGGAAACATGAAGAGCGTGAAAACACAGGATCCAATCTGACTGCTGTTACGCTCCTCAGGTGTATGTCACTATCTCCGAGCGTTTAATGCGTTCACAGTCTCACTAGTCTCTGCCTCACTCACAGAGTATTATTAATATTTTTTCAAAGCCAAGTATAATTAAACATGCAGGATTCTATGCACTTGCATTTGCGCTTCACATACAATTTGCATAATTCATATTTTAAAATATAAAAAATTGGAATATAGAAATATGAAATGATAGAAAAAATAGAATGTTTAAATATGAAACGACAATTGCCAATTGTCTCAATAAGTGAGTCGCTGAGTCTTTTATTCAATCGATTCTTTCAAAGGGACCAATTTATTCTGTTTTTATGAATGGATCAGTTCCAAATGCAAATTCATTCAGTAAGGAAACACCGCTTGCTGCAGAGATGCACAACATGGCTTTTTCTTTAGCAAAATAGAGCAAAAAATACAATATTGTCTTTACAATTTAAGCCACTTAATATTAACTTCTTGTTTATTAAATTGTTGCGCTGACACAAAGTCTGCCACACAGCATGCTAACCAAACCATTCATATAATCGCTCTAAATGTGTGTGTATTTACTGCTTCACAGTGATGGGCCTCAGTAAAAAAAACTGGTAGATCGTTATTATACTGATAAGTTATACAGTAAATTACAGATACCTGAAGCAGCTGCTGTAACTTATTTAAAATCGCTGGTTGGTGGGGGTGTTGAAATTTATCATTGCATCGTCACGTGGACGATTCTGCATCGATGCAGTAATAGACCATAATTGATTAAAGCCTTCTGACATAATTTGCATACGTGCTTGTCACGTGAGTATTGAAAATGCACCCACTATTTTCAAATCTGAGTATTTTCAAATCTGAGATCTGGGTACATTTTGGAAGCTTAGTTCAGGAAAAATCGATTCTGAGCTTGGCATTTTCCAGCATATGGCATGTGTGTGCGCTAGAGACAATCGAGTCTGGCCGTCTGAAGACGCTCACCTTGACAAACCACAGCGGCAGGAAGGCCACGTAGTAAGCGCTGAAGAGCGAGTTGAAGAGTACTTCTTTGATGCGGCGGTTGAAGTCAGTCTTGAGCTCCTCCACCTCGCTGCGGATGAGCTCGGGCGACGACGGGCAGCTGTGTGTGGGGATGTGTTTAGAGCTGGAGAACTGATCGAGCAGGTTCTCTCGCAGCAGCGTCAGGAAGTCTTTGGATTGCGGCAGAGGCCCGTCGGAGCCGTCCTGCTCGGAGAAACCGCAGTCGGAGGGAGTGGACTGAGCTCGACCCTCCTGATGGAAGCAGCAGAGCGGCACGTAAACACCGAACCTGAATCAGACACACAGAGACTGGAGATTAAACCCAACACACATTACAGAGATACAGCAGCAGCGACAGAACCGTCTCTGACTCACGGTGCAGACCTGCCAACCTTGGAAAAAATCTTGAGTACCTGCGATTTAAAAAAACAAAACAGTATACTTTAATTAAAATTACAAAAACCTTTGTAGAAAAACATGGATTATCATATGTCTACTTCAAATTTCTTTTGAGAGAAGTATTATTTTTACGGATTGGCCATTATTTACTGCTATAAACTCAGGTAATGTGAGTTTCATTCATGCTGGACGCCAGAGGGCGCCTTTGTGCTGAAAATCCACATATGCGTCACAGAAGTAATAGAATTAGTGGCGCTCCAGGAAATCCCTAATATGAACAAAGGCATCCGGTGATCGCTGTATCTGAATAAAAAGATAGAAACGCTTTGAATCATGAAACATCAAGACAATAAACACTCGCCTGCGACAACGTACACATTTTATCTGTGTTCTTAAAACTACCTCAGGTATTTTCATAATAATTAAGTATATTTATTCCATTGCTAATCAACAGTTTTTATTACAGCAGAGAATATATTTCTACGTTATTCTGTGATAAGAATCCAGATCAGACCACAAAAGGGAGTTATTTCTAACATTTGATTGATGTTGTGGAATAAAAAGATACTGCTTTCTTTTTTTTGACAGCAGGTTTAGAAATGCTTCTCATTACAAGGGAAGATGTTTGCCGTGTGTTGCTTTTTCAAATGCTCTCTTTAGGCGGTGAGGTGTTTCCTCATCTCAGCACGCAGACTCACAGATACACACAAACACAGCCGGTTTGGAGAGAAATAAAATGCACAGAAATTTTTTAAACGCAAAACCAAAAAAGCACTCCAATTGGTTGAACTGTTCGTCTTGTGCTGTTGCTTGAGTGCTGCGCGTGGATAGAGGCGTCACCAGGTTTTTGCGTAGTTTAGAGTGACAAATCGTACCAGCGTACTTTGAGGTCAAAATGCGTAACCTCCATGCAGTCTGATGATGATTTTCCCAGCCATGTGTGACTAGTAGATAAGGATTTTAATTATTATTATTAATGATAGTGGTTGCACTCACAAAGATCACTGACTGACAGGCAGATTGGTGTACAGTTGCATGTGAGAGTTTGGGAACCCCTTGCAGAATCTGTGAAAATGTGAATAATTTGAACAAAATAAGAGAGATCATACAAAATGCATGTTTTTTTTTTTATTTAGTGCTGTCCCGAGTAAGATTTTACATAAAAGATGTTTACATAGTTCACAAGACCAAAAAAATAGCTGAAATTATTAAAATAACCCCATTCAAAAGTTTTGCGCATTGTGGTTCTAATACTGTGTGTGGTTACCTGGATGATCCACGACTGTTTTTTTGTTTTGTGATGGTTGTTCATGAGTCCCTTGTTTGTTCTGAACAGTTCAACTGAGCTCTGTTCTTCAGAGAAATCCTCCAGGTCCTGCAGATTCACATTCACTGATGCTCCAGAAGGAAACGCGATGCATTAAGAGCCCATTGAAAACTTTTGAACAGGATGAATTTTCAAAATTATTATTTTGTTGAAATACTTTTTTTCCCATTTAGTACTGGCCTTTGGAAGCTACAGAAGATACTTGCATGTTTCCCGGAAGACAAATTAAGTACAATTTACCCTGACCTTCAAATTCAAAAAGTTTTCACTCTTAATGCATCTTGAATATCAGTGAATGTTTGAACCTTTTTTAATAGTTGTGTTTGAGTCCCTCAATCATCCTCCGTGTGAAAAGATGGATCTCATAATCATACAGTCACTGCTGGAAAGGGTTCACATATGCAAGATGCTGGAAAACTGAAGAGTATGCAGGACATGGAGGATTTTTCTGAAGAACAGAGCTCAGTTGAACTCAGAGCTCAGTTGTTATTTTAATAATTTCAGCTATTTTTTGGTCTTGTGAACTATGTAAACATCTTTTATGTAAAATCTTACTCGGGACAGTACTAAATGCATTTTGTATGATCCCTCTTTTGTTCAAATTATTCACATTTTCTGCAAGGGGTTCCCAAACTTTCGCATGCCACTGTACACCAAAGTGGTCTGAAAGATTTTGTCAGTGGCAAACTGATCGTTGTGAGTGCAACCGCTAGACAGCTTAAGCCTAACTTCATTAGGATGCTGAATGGCAAAACTGTGAAGACTGGACTGAACACGATTGCAGGAAACTTGGCAACTTGAAATGTAGTGAAAATAACTGAGCAAATCTGCTCAAAATGGCAGAAATGGACCCACAGAATCACAGAAATTTATGGAGCCCACCAGGACGACTGCAGGCCAGAGTTATTCCAATGATTTTTGTCACTTTACAAAAGAGAAACTCAACAGTCAGCTGAACACAAAGAGCCGCTTCAGCCTGATGGCATCCAGAGCATGATAATAACTGGGACTTTTATTGACTGGAATTCCCCTGTAAGACTGTCGGGAGACTCACGGATATCCCAGGAAGAGCAGGTTCAGCACGGAGTAATTCTTGAAGAGGTTGACGAGGGTCCAGCACAGAACCCATCCACACAGCGTCAGCAAGATCAACCGCACCGCGATCAGAGCCACGTACCACACCAGAGACGATTGACTCGCCAGAGAGGCCTGAAACACACACACACACACACCAACCACAGAGCCTTTATTAGGAGGAAACAGAGAAACGCTCGTCCTGAGGTACTTTCAGCTCACAGCAAGTGATGATCATCATGTAAATGACACTGGCATGATGTGACAAACAGACCACAGAAACCCTTATTCAAACTTCCTCCTGCACACACATCACACACATCACACTCTCACACACACACACACACATGTTGGTTTTTGTGGTTTATGGGGACTCTCCATAGGCGTAATGGTTTTTATACTGAACAAACTGTGTGTGCTATTGCCCTACACCAACCCTACACCTAAACTTAGCCCTCACAGGAGCCTTTGTGCATTTTTAGATTTTCAAAAAAACACCATTTAGTATGTTTTTTAAGCCTTTTGAATTACGGAGACATAGGCAGTGTCCTCATAAACCACCTTCATATTGTAATACCTCTGTCATACCCATGTCATTATACACATTTGTGTCCTCATAAACCACATAAACACGCACACACACACACACACACACACTCTCTCACACACTCACACACAACCAACGTTCCCTCTGAGCTACAAATGGTGTGAAAGCTGTTAGATGTGTTATAACCAGTTCTGGGGAAAGTTACTTTTAAAAGTAATGCATTACAATATCGCATCATCCACTAAAAAAAGTAACTAATTACGTTACTTAGTTACATTTTATGGAAATAAATGTTACATTACTTTTGAGTTACTTTTTAAATCTGGGCAGGGCTTGCTTGTTTGTTTTTAATATAAAAAAAGTTATTTTACAAAATGTAAAGCCCTTTCACAACAAAAGTGAAGTGAATCCGGCTCAGACTGAAGGAAATGTAGATTCAGGTCTGTACAGTAGAGGGCGCCGCTCAAACTAATCACATGAAGAATATTCCAAATGTGTTATTTTTGCTTATTAGTATGGTTGAATTAGATCATTGAAGGTCAGCATCAAAGACATTAGTTAATAAAATGTATTTAACATTTAATTATTACAGGTTTGTATAATATTCTGAGTTTGTATTTGACTTTTTATTGATTGTGAGGAACACTGAATGTGTTTTAGTGCAGGTGAGATGAGTAAATACATGTTGATATTTAGTCTAGAACTACAGTAAGATCATGTTGATATTTAGTCTAGAACTACAGTAAGATCATGTTGATATTTAGTCTAGAACTACAGTAAGATCATGTAGATATTTAGTCTAGAACTACAGTAAGATCATGATGATATTTAGTCTAGAACTACAGTAAGATCATGTAGATATTTAGTCTAGATCTACAGTAAGATCATGTAGATATTTAGTCTAGAACTACAGTAAGATCATGATGATATTTAGTCTAGATCTACAGTAAGATCATGTAGATATTTAGTCTAGAACTACAGTAAGATCATGATGATATTTAGTCTAGATCTACAGTAAGATCATGTAGATATTTAGTCTAGAACTACAGTAAGATCATGTAGATATTTAGTCTAGATCTACAGTTAGATCATGATGATATTTAGTCTAGAACTACAGTAAGATCATGTTGATATTTAGTCTAGATCTACAGTAAGATCATGTAGATATTTAGTCTAGAACTACAGTAAGATCATGTTGATATTTAGTCTAGAACTACAGTAAGATCATGTTGATATTTAGTCTAGAGCTACAGTAAGATCATGTAGATATTTAGTCTAGATCTACAGTAAGATCATGTAGATATTTAGTCTAGATCTACAGTAAGATCATGTTGATATTTAGTCTAGAACTACAGTAAGATCATGTTGATATTTAGTCTAGAACTACAGTAAGATCATGTAGATATTTAGTCTAGAACTACAGTAAGATCATGTAGATATTTAGTCTAGAACTACAGTAAGATCATGTAGATATTTAGTCTAGAACTACAGTAAGATCATGTAGATATTTAGTCTAGATCTACAGTAAGATCATGTTGATATTTAGTCTAGAACTACAGTAAGATCATGTTGATATTTAGTCTAGAACTACAGTAAGATCATGTAGATATTTAGTCTAGAACTACAGTAAGATCATGTAGATATTTAGTCTAGAACTACAGTAAGATCATGTAGATATTTAGTCTAGATCTACAGTAAGATCATGTAGATATTTAGTCTAGAACTACAGTAAGATCATGTTGATATTTAGTCTAGATCTACAGTAAGATCATGTAGATATTTAGTCTAGAACTACAGTAAGATCATGTAGATATTTAGTCTAGAACTACAGTAAGATCATGTAGATATTTAGTCTAGAACTACAGTAAGATCATGTTGATATTTAGTCTAGAGCTACAGTAAGATCATGTAGATATTTAGTCTAGAACTACAGTAAGATCATGTAGATATTTAGTCTAGAGCTACAGTAAGATCATGTTGATATTTAGTCTAGAACTACAGTAAGATCATGTAGATATTTAGTCTAGAACTACAGTAAGATCATGTAGATATTTAGTCTAGAACTACAGTAAGATCATGTAGATATTTAGTCTAGAACTACAGTAAGATCATGTAGATATTTAGTCTAGATCTACAGTAAGATCATGTAGATATTTAGTCTAGAACTACAGTAAGATCATGTTGATATTTAGTCTAGATCTACAGTAAGATCATGTAGATATTTAGTCTAGAACTACAGTAAGATCATGTAGATATTTAGTCTAGAACTACAGTAAGATCATGTAGATATTTAGTCTAGAACTACAGTAAGATCATGTTGATATTTAGTCTAGAACTACAGTAAGATCATGTAGATATTTAGTCTAGAACTACAGTAAGATCATGTAGATATTTAGTCTAGAGCTACAGTAAGATCATGTTGATATTTAGTCTAGAACTACAGTAAGATCATGTAGATATTTAGTCTAGAACTACAGTAAGATCATGTTCACACACAACACTCTGCACTTACTCCTGATTTCTCTCAACACCAGAGCTGTCACTCAATACATCAGAAACACAGGAACTGGAGTATAACTCAGATATTTCCTTCTAAATGAACACGTAATGCGTTACTTTATTAGCTACTTTAAAAAAGTAATCTGATTACGTAACTCGCGTTACTTGTAACACTCATGGAACGCTGCTCTACCAATCAGATTCAAGAAGCATACTAACTGCTGTATGATCAAACACTAATATATACAGAGTCATACTTTGGATGTTTGCCAACAGAAAGGGAACGCTGCTCAACAACCAATCATTTGAAAAGCTTAAGAATGGTTAAGAACAGTATCAGATGCACCTCTGAGATGATGGTCCACACCAGTCTTCTGGCCAGCATCACGGTGATGAAGACCGCCAGGTGATAGTCCATCAGGTGGAAGTTCTTCACACAGAAAAAGGCCGTGTCACGTTATGATCAATACTGATTCATATAGAGAAAACAGTTTTGATTGTCAGATTTGAAATGACAGCACTTCTTCAAATTCTCTTCATTTACTCACTCATGTCGTTTAAACCCGCATGACTTTCTATCTTCAGTGGAACACTAAAGGAGATGTTTAGCGTGATGTTCGTGCAGCACTGATTCATAGAGAGAAAGCAGGCTGTGATCAAGATCCAGTGAAGCATCTTTAGCCATTTGTGTCGGTTTAGTCATTATTCACTGAAACTCAATTTAGTCTAACACAGTAAAATGATGCCAAATACCACTGAATCTCAAATGTGTCCCTGCAGCACAAAAGCAGTCATGAGTAACACAGGTATATCTGTAGCAATAGCCAACAATACATTGTATGGATCAAAATTATACATTTCTCTTTTATGACAAAAATCATTAGGATATTAAGAGCAGTGTGAACATCCTGACAAACGTCTCCTTTTGTGTTCCGCTGAAGGAGGTACATCAATAATAATATATTAATAGTAATATTGCGAGTGTGATTTGATTGTACCATTGAGGTGGAGGCTGAGGGGTGGCTGCATGAAGACCACCACACCGTCCTGTAAATGTTGATGTACTGAACGAAGAGCGCCACCAGCAGGTAGAGGAAGAGCAGCGCCTCGAACAGCAGGTTACTGTCCAGAGGAAGATCAGGAATACGGGAATGACGGACAGGTTCAGGAGTGATGAGGGCCGTGAGCGGCGGAGACAGACCCACCACCCCGCTGTTCCTGCGAGAGACACACATTATTCTTTTATTTGGATCCACAAGACAAGCAACAAAACTGGAATCCAAATACCTTGGGAAGTCAGTTTGCAAGATGACAGGTACACATGGCTAACATTCATTTACAAGTCCTTATGTTTATAATATTTAACACTCAAAGACAGACAAAACATCCTCGTTTCCATATTTGCATACTCCCTATAGCGGCTGAAACTGAACAGAATTTTGTGAGTCTTTTTGCTTTCTTTTTTTTTTTTTTTTTAATCCACCCAACTTTAATCACATTCTTGTGCACATGACCTAAACTTCCAAATACTGGAGTAATTTAACTTACACTGATAGTCAAGATGATAGATCGCTTCAACCAATGGCTGATATTTCAGCAGTTTGGAAAGATAACTATCAGGTAGATATCAGGAGCGTTTGGGATGTTTTTGAAACAGTCACTGTCAAATGTCACAAACGTTTCATCAGGAAGCAGATTTCATTCTGATATTCAAAGCAGCAATCACACCAGCTCATGTCAGCTCTTCCACAGCCCGCGAGGGGACAAAAGCAGAAGTTTATGTATTTGTAGCAATAGCCAACAATACATTGTATGGGTCAAAATTATACATTTTTCTTTTATGACAAAAATCATAAGTATATTAAGTAAAGATCATGTTCCATGAAGATATTTAGTAAATTTCCTACTGTAAATATATCAAAACTTCATTTTTGATTAGTAATATGCATTGCTAAGAACTTCATTTGAACAACTTTAAAGGAGATTTTCAATATTTTGATTTTTTTCACCCTCAGATTCCAGATTTTCAGATACATATGAATGAAGTGTTCAAACACAAAATAATCTAAGTGCCTTTTGAAATTTTCTTCTAACATGAGCATTTTTATCAGACTCCTGTGTGTAGGTTCTCTAATAGGTTCTTTTCATTGCCATTAAACTGAAATAACTGAACATAAACAGTAGCCTGAGAAAAATGCTTATTTTAGAAGAAATGTTAAGATGGCACTTAGAGGCTTCTGCACCTGAACTCTTCATATATAAGGCATTCACAATAAAACAAAAACATCTCCAGCAGCATTACGAGCAAGGCAGATGTGAACAGACAGAACGCAGGTCAGACGGTGTAAGTATGAGTCAAAGAGCACAACTAACTAAAAACTTGGTGTGCAAACAGAGTAACGTTTCAATAATGTTTTTACACTGAAACTGATTTGCTAAACTAGTGCAGGCTTCTTTTTATTAAGTCACATGATGAGGAAAACATCAGCCCCGTTTCACACTAAAGTCTTCCGGTGATGATACACGGGCAACTTTTTTGAGTAATATTGCTTGGCCACTTTCCCATTGAGAATGGGTAATTAATTTATATCTGGATAAGTTAGATCGGTCGTGGGCCCGGTGTCTTCCGTTGATGGCAACATTGCTCAAAAAGATTCCTCATGCATCCTAAGCCTTCATCTATCTAACTCACACCAGACTCGAACCGCATCGATGTGTATGAAATGAGAGAGGAGTTTGGGAATACAGTGTGAGTGACCACTGCTCAGGTGAGCTCACCTGCACCGGAGCCCCGCCCCATTGCTGAGGCCGCCGCCCACCAGTGTCTGCAGCGAGGGCAGTGCGGAGCGGCTCAGCTGCTGTCTACTGGGACCCCTGCGGCCCCCGGGCATCTCCGTCTGCGGATCCCTGCGAGCACGTCCTCACGTCTCGGACACTGCGGGAGAAACACACGGACAGTCCGTCAGTCTGCTGACCGCTAGCCCAGCGTTATTAACCAGGGAACAAATGTGTCCCTGCAGCACAGAAGCAGTCATGAGTAACACAGGTATATTTGTAGCAATAGCCAACAATACATTGTATGGATCACAATTATACATTTCTCTTTTATGCCAAAAATCATTAGGATATTAAGATCATGTTCCATGAAGATATTTTGTAAATTTCCTACCGTAAATATATCAAAACTTAATTTTTGATTAGCAATATGCATTGCTAAGAACTTCATTTGAACAACTTTAAAGGAGATTTTCTCAATATTTAGATTTTTTTGCTCCCTCAGATTCCAGATTTTCTAATAGTTGTATCTCAGACAAATATTGTCCTATCATAACAAACCATACATCAATGGAAAGATCATTTATTCAGCTTCAGATGATGTATACATCTCAATTTCACAAAATTGACCCTTATGACTGGTTTTGTGCTCCAGGGTCACAAATGAAGAAGCAAACTCTTAAACGTGATGTGAAATCACATGGCAAAGCAGAAAAATGCTGTAAAGCCATTCAAGGGAATCAATGCAATCAGCTCTCATCCTAACAGAGCCAGGTCAGAGGTCAGAGGTCAGAGCTGGTACTCCTCTGATAAACGAGTTTCATCATCATCATCTAACAGAAAGCAGCAGTTGAAACTGTTGAACTAAAAGAGGAACTTCGAGAGTAATGAAGCTGAACTGCGAGAAGAAAACATCTTTACTAACACTAACAGCTGCTGCTGATGGGAATCATCTCATGATGCTCAGAAACACTAAGAGATTAGATTAAACTAGCAGTTAACCAACCACTACAACTAGATTAACACGTCAACTACTAAACTAACAGCACTAACTATCGGCTGAACTTCAGACTAACACATCAACTAACAAACACAAACAGGAAATAAACTGAGTAATTGGTTTGTCGCTGGTAACTGAACTAACCCTAACTAACCCAACTCAACTATACTAGTACTACAGAGCTGATGTTCATTAGTGTAACCAGCGACTGAAGGCATGATTAACACTGAAATGAATAATTAAAGTAACACTTACCGCACATCAATCATGAGCGCAGACATCAGTCACCGAGACTCTGTAACAACTTCATGTGTGTCTCTCTGTAACAATGTTTCTGAAGAGATTCGCTCGCTGCTCGATACTATTAACAGCGTTAACCTGCAAAACACAAAGTTGCTGAAGTTCCTCGCGTTGCTGTTACAGACCGACGTGGCAAACGACGCTGCGTCACATGACGCCATCAGAGACGCGACGCGAGTGATGCGCAAGCGCTGTGTGTGTGTGTGCGTGTGCGTGAAACCAAAACTTCTTGGTAAATTGTGGATTACTGTCTTACTTTCGGCTGAACAGCATCATCGTTCTGTTTGCAATATATATATATATATATACAGACACGTTTAAGTTTGTATTACGAATATAATCTTTATCGTACTTTGTGGAATATGGGAACACATGTTGCGACACACATTGCACTTTAACTTCCTGTTTTCATTGTTAAACACCGAAGCTCTGGTGACTGATTTCAGCTACACTCATATGAATCAAACATGCATCATGTCTCTCACAGTCCTTCTCCCTGAGCTCAGAGAAAGCATGAGTGGATCCTGTGATCAGCTGATATAGGCTGAGAAGATCAAGCACTGAAGAACATGTACACACCTCAGGATTTATTCATGCACATGGAAACTGTCTGCACGAGATGCATAAACATTCATAAACAAACCCATCAGTACAGTTCACATGCAGCAACAGTGATTCACAAAGTTTATATAAATGTGAGGCTGAAGAATGATTGATTTTCTGTAAAAGACACTATTTACAGAAAGACTAAAGAACAGCTCGACCGGAGAGTGATCAATAAAACTAAACACACATTAGACATCTGCATCACAAGTTATTCCTTGTGTTTATAGCCAAAGACTGAAAGCACATGTTCACAGCCAGCACAAGTCAAAAACTAATAACTTATTACTGATCTGATAATTAGCATTTCAAGGGTCATATTTAATGCAAACAAGCATCTCATTCACATTTCTTGTGTTATATTGCATTATATCCCTATGCTAAATATATTGACACAAAAGAAGTTATATGTACAGTATACAGATAAATCCTGAAACCCAAGAAACCTAAAAAAAATTATATAATTAAAATACAGCTTCCTCTAATGTTATTACTAGATGATGATATTCATATTCACATTAATATAAACTGCTCTGCACAAAATATATATATAAAAAAAGAAATCAGTGATCATTGTTCAGTGTGACATCCTTCAAACATGTTCCATAAAATAAATGTGCTTTGTTCTGTGCAGATGAACACAGAAACGTCCGTCTGGATCAGATGACTATACTGGTGCCGCTGCGAGAGCTTTTATCCTGCAGGACAGAAGAGAGACAGTTAAACAACAACACACACACACGTCTGCTGTTGATGTTGTGTGTGTGTGTGTGTGTGTGTGTAAGTGTGTGTGTGTGTGTGTGTGTGTGTGTGAGTGTGTAAGTGTGTGTGTGTGTGTGTGTGTGTGTGTGTGCATGTTTATGTGGTTTATGTGGACACAAATTTGTATAATGACATGGGTATGACAGAGGTATTACAATATGAAGGTGGTTTATGAGGACGTGTGTGTGTGTGAGAGAGTGTGTGTGTGTGTGTGTGTGTGCGAGTGAGAGTGTGTGTGTGTGTGTGTGTGTGTGCGCGAGTGAGTGTGTGTGTGTGCATGTTTATGTGGTTTATGAGGACACAAATTTGTGTCCAATTGACACCAGAATGTCCCACATGTTAACAGTGTGATCAGATGAGATTAGCAGCATTACAAAGGAAAACAGTGTTAGTGAAGGCATGGACACATCACATGCTCAAACATCTCAACAACAGAAGCTCAGACTCTCACAGAGAAGCGCTCAGGCCGCTTGGTCGGCTTCTTCCCCGGCTCGTACTCGCTATAGCTGGGCAGATAATTGTTCCAGCCTCCTCCTCGAGCGCCACCTCGTCTGCTGTCCTCGTCAGCGGCTGAGCTCCAGGAGCTGCGGTGGGGCAAAGGGGAATAATTGTCTCGTCTAGATGGGCCCCGGCGCTCGTCAGCCAGCAGGTCCTCTCTGGAGCGTGAGCGGGGCCGGTATGCTCCAGGCCGGCTCTGAGTGTCCAGCATGTCCTCCTGACTGTAGCTGCGCTGGACGGCTGGGCGAGGATAGCGCTGGTACGAGCCACTGGAGTGGGCTCCTCGAGAGCCAGGCGGGGCCCTGCGGGAGACGGGGCCGTCGTCCAGGCCGGAGAGCATGCTGGGGGGCCCGGCGGAGAAGGGAACACGCTGGGGCATGTGCTGGGGAGGAGGAGGAAGATGCTGCAGAGGGATGGAGGGCTGCGGCTGGAGCAGAGGGCTGGAGACGTCCATGCCCCGCACCTGATGCTCCAGATAGTCCAGCACCTGATTCGTCCCGTGAGCGCTGCCGTTACTGGGAACACCGTGAGGAGGCATCGCTGCCATGTGTGGAGGAGGCATCGGCGTCATCCCACCTTTACCTGACACGGAGCCTGAGAACACAGAGACACATCAGTACAGTGCTGGACAAAACCATCAGAACACGAGTATCTCCAGCAGCTAAAAATGGTTTGAAGTCAGTTTGTATCTTTTGCTGTAGTGTGTCAGTAGGAAACATTCATTTAGCCATTAATTGTAATAATCCAGTGAGATTTTTGAGATCATCCAGTCTGTCTGGAATGACATGAAGAAACAGAACAAACTGAGACTAAATCCAGAAGAACTGTGTCTCTGCTTCAAGAAACCTCCTGCAAAGCTGCAGAACTGTTAAAAGCTTTAGGCACTTGTGCAAAGCACTTGTCAGTGCACTTGAGCAGAGTTTCTCAGGAGCTTTGCAGGTAGCTTTCTTGAAGCGTCTTGGAGACACAAGAAACACTTTCGAGTGTTTAATCCAGTAAAAGCCCTTTTAGTGTAATTGTCCAAATGTCCAGCTTCAGCTGCTGCTTCAGAGTCAAATCTTGACTGATTTTGATCAAGTAAAGGTCAGAATAACTGCAGTCATATCTCCAGATGAACTCTTACTGGACTGAAGCAGCTCAGCTTTACTTGATTCTCCATCAATCATTTTCTAGATAAATCAGTGCGTCTCAAATCTGATCATCAGGATCTTTTGAGGAGCGTTTGTTTCCAGAAGCTTTACTTTCTCTGTTCCTCAGCGGAGGAATGATCTTCATCTCACATCTTCTGAGGAGCGTTTATTTCTTCATCTCGCAATCAGCATTGCATTATATGTTTGGATCATTTCAGTCTCATCTTACGGAGACATTATTGCAGATATTTTATGTCAGTATCTGCTCTACTGTTATAAAGATCTCATTGGTTTACATTGCAAGCAGCAGAATTACATCAGAAATATCAGCATCTGCAGGAAATGACATATTTTTGCTCAGTTTAAGTCTTTAAATCTAAATTTATGTCTCTACTTTATATATATTGCATTATGCACTCATAGTTCCATAAATTACTTTAGTGTGGAGGTGTGGGTCATACATATAAAACTAATATAAATACAATATATGTTACAAAAGAAAGCTATAAGGATTGTTAGACGGGCTGATTATTACTAACCAACAAACTAATTGTTTATTAAATTACATGCTTTAAAATTTGCAGATTTATTTGATTTATATACAACACAGATAATGTACCAAGTTTATAATAATTTCCTTCCAAATTGTATCCAGAGGCTGTTCAAAATAAGAGGAAGTCAGTATAATCTAAGATGAATGCATGCGTTTAGTGAGGGCAAGAACTAATGCAAAAAATAGGTGTATGTGTCTCAAAGGGGTAAATCTATGGAATAAGGGTAATAAGGAATTAAAATTATGTATTTCATTTAGCAAATTTAAGAAAATGTATAAAAACAAGGTGATAATTATATGACTCAATCATTTGTGAATGTATGAGTTAAAATATTGAAGTAATAGTTGGAATGTGTATTTCTATAATTATGTTTGGAATTATTTTGGGAAACGTATTATGTAACTTTTGTTTATCTTGTATTATCAAATTTAGTGAAAAGTGTCATTCATCAGTTAATTATGTATAAAGCATAGGCATAATAAGCATTAAGCAAGGCTTTGGCCTACACCTTTTTCAGTAATTATGTTGTATTTCATGACTATATGAGCCATGAAAACCTGATGATCAAATACACACATATGCTAACTTTTAAAAGCATTTTGTCTAAAGGTTCAATAAACTTTTTCATTAAAAAAAATAAAACATTTCCTACTATTTTGTCAGGCTTTACAGGGTTAAAGTCTAGAAACAGCATGGATTCCCTTCCTCGTGTGTTCTGACCTGCGTACAGCATGGGGTTCATCTGGTACGAGGAGCTGTGGTTGCTCATCGGGGCGTAGATCGGCTGACCGTTCATCCACGGAGTCATGGCCTTCTGAGCCTCCTTCATCAGCCGGTGCTGCATCACCACTGAACACACAACACAGCATTACAGAGTGCTTTATCTCTGTGTTACATGAGTGAGTGAGTGAGTGTGTGTGTGTGTGTGTGTGTGTGTGTGTGTGTGTGTGTGTGTGTGTGAGTGTGTGTAGTGTGACTGAGTGTGTGTGAGTGTGTGTGTGTTTGTGTGTGAGAGTGTGTGTGTGTGTAGTGTGTGACTGAGTGAGTGTGTGTGTGTGTGTGTGTGTGTGTGTGAGTGTGAGTGTGTGTGTGTGTGTGTGTGTGTGTGTGTGAGAGAGTGTGTGTGTGTGTGTGTGTGTGTGAGTGTGTGTGTGTGTGTGTGTGTGTGTAGTGTGTGTGTGAGTGTGTGTAGTGTGTGTGTGTGTGTGTGTGTGTGTGTGTGTGTTCTAACGTTTTGCGGGGCAGCAGCAGGTCTCAGGGCAGCAGGGGCAGCGCACGTAACAGCAGCACTTCTGCGGACAGCACTGACAGCAGCAGATACACAAGAGAAGGATGAGCATCAGCACACCGAGGATGATGAGGAGAACCGTCAGCCAATCTAACAGAACAAACCACACACACATTCAGACGCGCTCCGCTCATCTGCACAAATCAGTCCAGGGTCTTCACTCAAGTCTGTTCTACACTGCAAAAAAAAAAAACTTACTTAGTATTTTTGTCTTGTTTGGAATCAAAATATAAAAAAATTCTCAAATCAAGTTGCATTTACTAGATAAGCAAAATGATGTAAGATATTCAGTCTTGTTTCCTTGGGGACAGTGAATTTTGCTTAAAACAAGTAGAAATATCTGCCAGTGGGGTGAGAATAATAATCTTGTTTTAAGAGTAATTTACCTCACTGGCAGATCATTTTCCTTGTTTTTAGCAAAATGCACTTAATATAGTTTTTTCCCCCAGTAAACAAGACTAAATATCTTACGCCATTTTGCTTATCTAGTAAATGCAACTTGATTTAAGAATTTGATTGTTTTGACTAGAAACAAGATAAAAGTAAGATAAGGCTTTTTTGCAGTGTAGTCATCTGCTGCTTTATATGATGTTGTGTTTGTCGTTGCTCCATTATTGCTTCTAATCCGGTGTGTTCCTGCAGCCGGTGAACAGACAAACATTCAGCACAAAGCTGACGTTTGCTTTGCTTCCTTTAAGTTTTGTGATTTGACAGATTATGTGTGGTGATTTATAGGCTGTAACTGAGTCGGAGTTTGCTTCTGTTTACAATGAAATCTTTTCATGTCTGTTCTATTTAAAACATTTCAGTCATTCCGTGTCAACTCAACCCGTTCCCGGCTCAAATTTTTGATTGTGCTAATATTTTTCCTGAAGAAAGATAGACATGTTTAGTCTTGAAAGCCAAAATATTAAATATCATGGAGGATTATTTACGGACTAATCCACTATTTTGTAGAGGGGGGTCAAAATGTCAATTTTCACCTGAGATTCGGAGCCAAATTACAGGAGGGTAAAAATAACTTCAGAAAGATGGCAGCATCATGTTACTTTGACAGAGATTGGTAGGTCTGTTAGTAAAATCTGTTGACTTTAGCAATCTTTGTTGCATTATGTGCCAATGGTGACCATTCAAAAATGGGGAAAGAGCACTTTTCAAGGTTTTACTCCAAAGTTTGCAGGCATGTAACTCAAAACGTATGAGTAAATTTACTGAGTAAATATTGACACGGAATGACCCAATTAGAAGTAGACTGTTTGTACATTCATGATCTTTGGCGTCTTGTTGAGGTGAAAGGGTTTTTCTTCTGTTGTGTTTAATGGACACACTCTTGTGTTAGTAATCAGGTCATTCACTTACGGTACACGATGAGCTTCATCTCTTGGTCTGAATCTCCGGCTGTGTCTCCAGGTGCTTCCACAGAGCAGAAATACATCCCGTTATCCCACCACATCACCTCCTGAATGACCAGATCAGCCTCTGACGGCACACACACACAAATCAGCCCGTCATCACCGCAGGAATATCAATGAATAATCCATATAAACAATCATTCATGGAAAAGACATTTGCTTGACAGCTTCCTTAGAGCGATATAATTCACATACTACATTTAACACTCTATTATAATTATGCAAGTGTTTCACAAATTTTAGCTAAGAATAAGTGTCAGCAATTCCTGTTTTAAGAGATGCTCTGTGGCACGAAACAATCTTCCCACTGGCGCTACAAATGCTTTCAGATTGGGAACTAGTTGTTGGAACACATAACCACATAAGGCTTGTTTGCAGGAGGAGTGAAATTTGGCACAATCTTAATTTTCAACAATATTCGCTATTTACAATATTCTATTATTTTATATTCAGTGTTGGGGTAACGCATTAAAAGTAACGTGAGTTACGTAATAATACTTCTCCTGCATTCTACTGTACAGATGTGAATTTACTCTTCCTTCAGCCTGAGGTTTATTCATTACACTTTTTGATGTGAAAGGGCTTTTATATTTGCTTTAATTAGCACTTCTTGTATTAAAAACAATCAAGTCCTGCTCATATTTAAAAAGTAACACAAAAGTAACATAATGCATTACTTTCCATAAAAAGTAGCTAAGTAACGTAATTAGTTACTTTTTTAGGGAGTAATGCAATATTGTAATGCAGTACTTATAAAAGTAACTTTCCCCAACACTGTTTATATCGATTATTCAATTATCACAATAATGTCTCTAAATAAAAAGTGAAAAAGCTGCTAAAATGGCTAGTCAGCGGGCACATTTTATTCATATTGATTTACTGAAACTGAATTGAGTCTGATTTCAGTTGAACTGAACTGAATTGAGCTGATGCTAGTTCACTATCACTCAGGTTTGACTCTAGATCTAGTTTATTGTAGTTCACTATCACTCAGGTTTGACTCTAGATCTAGTTTACTGTAGTTCACTATCACTCAGGTTTGACTCTAGATCTAGTTTACTGTAGTTCACTATCACTCAGGTTTGACTCTAGATCTAGTTTACTGTAGTTCACTATCACTCAGGTTTGACTCTAGATCTAGTTTACTGTAGTTCACTATCACTCAGGTTTGACTCTAGATCTAGTTTACTGTAGTTCACTATCACTCAGGTTTGACTCTAGATCTAGTTTACTGTAGTTCACTATCACTCAGGTTTGACTCTAGATCTAGTTTACTGTAGTTCACTATCACTCAGGTTTGACTCTAGATCTAGTTTACTGTAGTTCACTATCACTCAGGTTTGACTCTAGATCTAGTTTACTGTAGTTCACTATCACTCAGGTTTGACTCTAGATCTAGTTTACTGTAGTTCACTATCACTCAGGTTTGACTCTAGATCTAGTTTACTGTAGTTCACTATCACTCAGGTTTGACTCTAGATCTAGTTTACTGTAGTTCACTATCACTCAGGTTTGATTCTAGATCTAGTTTACTGTAGTTCACTATCACTCAGGTTTGATTCTAGATCTAGTTTACTGTAGTTCACTATCACTCAGGTTTGACTCTAGATCTAGTTTACTGTAGTTCACTATCACCCAGGTTTGACTCTAGATCTAGTTTACTGTAGTTCACTATCACCCAGGTTTGATTCTAGATCTAGTTTACTGTAGTTCACTATCACTCAGGTTTGGCTCTAGATCTAGTTTACTGTAGTTCACTATCACTCAGGTTTGACTCTAGATCTAGTTTACTGTAGTTCACTATCACTCAGGTTTGACTCTAGATCTAGTTTACTGTAGTTCACTATCGCTCAGGTTTGACTCTAGATCTAGTTTACTGTAGTTCACTATCGCTCAAGTTTGATTCTCACTATTGCTCAGGTAGGCATACACTCGTATCTGTCTGTGAAGGTCAGATGCACAACTATTAGTCCGGCAGCATTCCTCAGACAATAAAGCAGTACAAAAGTACAGTCTTATTAGTCACAGTAACGAAGCATGTCAAGCATCAACTCACTGTTCTGAATGTAGATTTTGCGATCTCTGTACTCGTTGCCCAGCATTGCCTCGTTGGAGCCCAGTTTCTGAGCCACGGTTCGGATGGTGCGTTGCGAGTCCACGCAGTCATTGGCAGGGTCTCGACCCAACTGAAGGGCAGACTGGTACGCTGCAGCACAACAAACACACATATTAGCACTGGATGGGTTGTGTTGATGTGATGACAACAACTAACTAAAGTTCTGGTGTTAAACATGTAATTGTGGCAGAGTAGTAGTTCAATCCATAACACATTTTCCTAATTCTACTCTGACAGCAGATCTGGATGGTGAATCTGCACACACAAGTGCATTTCTGTTTTGTCCCCACCACTTTATAAATCCAGTCATCGAATACAAAGGAAGCATCTCCAGTTTTTGCTCTGATGCGTCACCATCACAGCGCATCCCGTACAGACACAGAAATGTCTACGAAACACTTCCACACATCTCACACAGACAGAACAGAAGATGATGTGATGCTAAAGCCCAACCTGTGGAGTAGTAGTCCAGAACAGGGTCTTTACAGAAGGATTTGTATCTCCAAGTGACCACCACATTCTGCAGCTGAGCAGAGGTGGAGAAATCACAGCGCAAGATGACCGATGCGAAGAGAGTCGTGCGCTTCTCTGTCTCAGAGAGGGTGACCTGGATAGACACAATCCCTGAAAGAGCGGAAGCGAAAGTGTGTTAGTGTGTGTTTGAGAGAGACACAGAGAGTTAGTTAACACAGAAACACACAGGCTGCCAAACCTGTAGAACTGGTCATGAGACAAAGAGCAGGATATTCTTATCTAGTTCCAGACAAATTAAGTATCAGTGTCTAACAGGTTTATAAAGACACATGTTCAACAAAATATTTGTGGAAACGTCATTTCTTTGAATCGCTTGGTTTTTATATGAACTTTCAATCATGATCATTGCATTTGTATTTGATCCATTTTATTTTTTTCTTATTTCTCTAGATTCCATATTATTTTTATTCCTGAGTGCTATTTTGTTTTATACATGCTTAATCTCATCAGTGTTCCAATGTTTGTACATTTTTAAAAAATAGCATTCTTTGTGTCAACAGTTGGTCACGTGACCGATACGGACGCGCACAGCTGACACTTGCACCTGTTTCCACTAATAAACCTTCACAAAGTCATTATATTATTGGCTTTCTCGCAGTGAAACAGACAGACGCGTGTGTGTATGAGATGATCCGTGTGAAGAGCAGACTCACCTGAGGCCAGGAGACTCAGAAGCAGCGCAGACACGATCATCCGCCTCATGATGATCTGATAAACCCCAGAAACCAGCGCGAGAGTGAATCTGATGAAGCAGCTCGGTCAAAACTGCATTTTATCCGAGAAGATTTCACGTTTAGTTGCGTCTCTCTCAGAGTCCGGTTTGTGTTTTCTCTGCCGTCCTCTTCCTCCTACTCGTCATCATCATCATCATTACTCCACCCACAAACAGGTACATCATATAGCGCGCATGCGCACAGGTAACACCAGCAGCCCGCGAAACTTCATTAAAACAATGATAAACATGTGTCCAGTTTGTTAGGATGTCCATATGTAAACACACTTCTACTATAAAGGTTTCCTCATTGTGTTTCTTACAGACAAGTCGAATCACTCACACAGAATGTCACTTTTTAATATGTAATATGCTATTTGATGTATAATTCCTCTCAGGCAGCGGCTCTTAAAAATGGATGAGAAAATGAACCTCCTGTAAAAATCAGTTTTTGTGAAAATCATTTGTGTAAGTGTTCTCCAGCGACTCCAGTCTCCGATGACGAGGAGGGTAATGTTTTACAGTAGTTTGGGAATGTAATGAGCTCATATGTGACCCGACACTGCTCTAGAAGAGGTTCTCTGACTCTGGATCATGGTTTTCACTCGACAGGCTTTGAAAGGAATAACTGCAGTTTGTGCCACTGCCAGCTCAATCCTTAGAAACAGAGAGAAACCTCGCGAGGAATGAGATCTGAAGGACACATTCACAGAGAACTCATTCACTCGCCGCCAGAATACAGAAAAGACAAGAATTCAACCTCAATTTATTTGAATGAATAGTATGTTAATATTAACATTAAACGCTGATAGTTTGAGGCAGATTAGTATTCTGTTCAGTGTGAAGATCCTGGTGTCTCCAGCAGATGGTGTGAGAACATCACTGATCTCTGAGACACCATCCTGACTGAGTCTCAGTGCTGTGGGTGTACAGAACCTGATTTACCCTGTTTAAATCATGGCAGTCGAGACTCACACACACGCACGCACACTCACGCACGCACACACTCACTCTACACACTCTCTCTCACTCACACTCTCTCACACACACACGAAATACGAGGAGCAATAACCTTCAGTCTATCAGAGCAGGTGTGATGTTTACTAAAACATGAGGCTGGAATTACAGTACATGAATTAGTCATGTAAAAAAACAAAATAAATACAATTTTGTCCATTGAAGATGTTTTGAAAAGATGCATTTTAAATGTTTTGTTGGCTGCACAATCTACAGCAAGAGCTAAATAGGAGGAAACCTCAGAGGTCACTCGGGGATATCGTGTGAAAACGATTCTTAAATAATGTTTTCTTCTAGCAGCAGAGTGAAAGTGTAGTCATTATCATGAGCTTTATATAAAAATGACACAAGTCTACAGAATGTCCTCATGTTAGAGTGCATGCGTGTGTGTGTGTGTGTGTGTGAGAGAGAGAGAGAGAGAGAGAGAGAGTCATTCTTGAACAGAGCCCAGAGCAGCCACCGGACCACCATCACAACACAAGAGCTATGCAGCGGCAGTTCAACAACCACAAAACCCTGCAGCTGCGGAACTCAACCAGAGAAGACGTCTGCTCCAGACTCATGATATAACTCACACATATTTACATATACACACACACACACTTTACAGACAAACCTATTCATGAAGTCTTTTAAAATCAGTTGTTGGAATATACAGGGTCCTAACTCTTCTACTTTCAGTAACAAGTCTGCAGACCGAGACTTACTCAGCAGTGTAACAGATATGGACATTTGTATCTTTCATCAAACGAGGTGTCGCAGTAATGAGGCTTTACATTGTCCAACAGGATACAAAGAAATTATTGTTCTTTCATTTAAAAATTCTAAAACTAAATATGGCCGTGACTCAGGTGGAATACTTATTTGGCACAAAGACAATTTGAAGCACTTGATAAAAATTGTTAAAATTGAAAATGCATCTATTTGTCTTGAAGTGAAATCAGTCATATCACAGCATAATCTTGACCTCTGCTCTCTATATTCCAGCTCATGACTCTCTCTATTACAAACAGCAAAGCTTTCTAAAGGTACAGACTCACATCTTACACTTTCAGTCAAGAGGACATATCCTCATATGAGAAGACTTTAATGCCACGACCGGAAGAGAAATTATGTAAATATTGTAGATAATAATCACATATCCAACGACACCACGTTTCATTCTTCATTAATTATCACACTAAGAAACAGCGATGATAGTTTAGTCAAGACCAATGGAAAACAAGTGTTAAAACCTTGTAAAGGTCTAGGGCTACTCATCGTTACTGGCAGAACCAGAGGAGATTCACCTATTGCTCCAGATTAGGAACCAGTGTAGTTCATTACTCAATTACAGATATTGATCCAAACTTTATTAATGCTTTCACAGTTAGACCTCAACTTCCCATTTCTGACCACTGCCAAGCAGTCCTTTCCCTGAAACAGTCATGTGACCGGGTCACACTCCTCCCCTCAAACATGAAAAACTGTTCCTTTAAAACCAAAACTCAGTTGGAACCAATCTCATGCTGAACAATTCAAAGAAAACATGAGCAGCTCTATTATAATAAAAACACTGGACGACTTTATGTCCACAGGTTTCACTCCAGATACTAATGGAATAAACTCCGCAGCATCTCATCTTAATTATATATTTCAAACTTTGGCCATTATATCTAACATTAAACAACCAAACAAACATAGAATAAAAAAAATAAAAATAAAAAAAGAATAAGTGGTTTGATAATGAATGCAGCGGTCTCAGAAAAGACCTTCGACTTTCTAACAAAAAGCATAAAGAACCGGCCAATCAGACGCTACGCCTCGCCTACTCCAGCTGTTTGAAAAATTATAACAAGCTCATTTGCAACAAAAGAGATCAATATTATGAAGCTAAAATTGATGAAATCGATGAATAATAGACCAAAACTATTTCTGGAATCTCTTTAAAGAATTTGAAAGCCCCAAATCAAACACATTACTCCAGTGCGGCACAACCTGAAGATCTTCCTTTAACACTCTTTACCAAAAACCTGAACCAGACCTCAACCAGCCCCAAACACAAACAACGAGAAAACTAGAAGATTTACAGAAAACAAGAAAAAATTACCAAAACCCATTGGACACG
>NC_136736.1:35647500-35650000 GCF_936440315.1 Barbus barbus | reverse complement strand
GTCTGCTACATTCTGAAAAACAATGAAAAACTGTTTCCCTTTGCACACAGAAAGGACAATTTTCATTTACATTAGAATTAATAACAGAAACAAACGCATTGACAGCCACAATTCCATGTAACACTCTCCATTGTAAGTCCCCAACCTTTTTTGTTAGCGGTAATTTATATAGAGCTCTCCACACAGGCTTGACTTCATTGTCAAGCCCAAAATGAGCTCTCCAGGGAGTATCCACTCGACCACTCAGTTTATCTTTATTTAAAATCTTGACAAAAGACTTATACATGGACTTACTTGTCATTGTGACCACGTTGTTTGTGAGAGTTCCATTTAACTCTAACAATGGACCAGTGCAATTTTTAAAATCAGGAACAAGAATTAATGAAGGGAAAATATCATTACTGTTGGGTTGACAATGTCCATTACAATATTCATTACACAAGGAGAGTTCAGTCTGTGCAAGTTCACTTTTCCAATTATTAAGCAAGTGATTCACAATCCTGATAGATCGGACACCTATATAAGTGGCCAATTTTTCAGCGTTTGACAAATTCGGTCCAGTCAAATCAAAGACATGTTTCAAAGTAACAGTCCCCGCTGAAATGAAACGCTGTGCCATGAAAGACCCAGTTAAGTGCTCTACGTTGAATCGTGTCCCATACAGCACTGGCTCTTTCAACAACCAGAACAGTGAGTCACTGTTTGTTCTTGATTTCAGGAACATCCCCCACACAGTAAACAACCCTTGATAAAACTTAGGAAGATTACATAGCTTATGAGTCTTCAGATCCATTAAAAACAATGACTGAACTAGACCCAACTTTCCACCTTGGCTTAATATAGTATGGGCTAAGGGTCTCCAGACAAGGTTTTCTGGCCCAACAAGTAGTCTTTGTATAAATTGGAGTCTGAAAGTAGCACCTCTACTAGCGAGATGAATTAGTCCGTGACCTCCTTCTTCCTTTGGCAAAAACAAAAGACATTGTGGGACCCAATGTAAATGGTCCCAAAAAAAATTAACTAAAACTGCTTGTATTTTTGCCAGCAGCTGTGACGGGGGATCTACACACATCAAGCGATGCCATAACATAGATGACACTAGATTGTTAATAACTAATACACGTCCCTTGAAAGACATTTGTGGTAAAATCCACTTCCATTTTTTAAAACGTCCTTCGATTTTTTCTAAAACATTGTCCCAATTTTTGCACTCAAATGAATTATCTCCTAAAAACACACCCAGATACTTAAAACCACCCTTAACCCAAGATAACCCATTGGGTAAAACAATCTTTTTAACTAGCTCAACACCAAAAACTATAGCTTCACTTTTCCCCCAGTTAATTTTTGCAGATGACAAAACACTGAAATCATTTATACATTCGACAAGAACATTAATATCATCTTGATTCTTGACAAAAATAACCACATCATCAGCGTAAGCAGATAATTTAAAAACTGAATTGCAGCCAGGAAAGGTTACCCCAGGAAGAAGCCTTCTTAGTTTATGCAGGAAGGGTTCAAAGGCCAATGAGTAAAGCATTCCGGAAAGAGAACAACCCTGCCTAATTCCCCTCTGAACCTTAAAAGGAGCGCTTAAGCCCCCATTAATCTTTAATAAACTCTCAATGTCCGTGTATAAAACCTGGATCATGGCTATAAAACTTGGACTAAAACCAAACACTTCCAACGTTTTCCACAAGTAATGATGTTCAACTCTGTCAAACGCCTTTTCTTGGTCTATTGAAATTAACCCAAATTCACAACCCAAAGAACTGGAGAGGTGCAAAACATCACGCATTAGAATAATATTGTCTGATATCAACCTGTTAGGAATACAGTAGGTCTGGTCCACATGTATAATTTGCTCCATTGCTTTCTTCAATCTCATGGCTAATACTTTTGATAGCAGCTTATAATCAGTCGACAGTAAAGCCACTGGTCGCCAATTTTTAATCTCTTGCAGGTCACCTTTTTTAGGAAGAAGAGTAAGGATCGCCCTCCTGCAGCTTAGTGGTAAAAACCCTTTTTCAAGGCTATTCATTAGCACAAGTGACAAATCTTTTCTAATTTCTTTCCAAAAAACTTTGTAAAATTCCACAGGAAGCCCATCAATACCTGGAGCCTTGCCACTCTCTAAACTCTGCAGTGCTGTGTATAATTCAGCTTCAGAGATTGGACCACCCAGCTCTGTATTAGTCTCCTCTGAGACCTGTGGTAAACCTTCATAGAAGGATTGCGCTACTTCTAAAGACTCTTGAGACTCCTTCTTAAACAGTTTTTCATAAAAATCGACAGCACATTTCCGAATCTCAGCAGATTCATGTAGTAATTGTCCAGTGTTGTCTCGCAAAGAATGCATAAGTCTCCTTTGCCCATTTTTTCGTTCTAGGGCAAAGAAAAAATGAGAAGGAGCGTCCATTTTAACCACGTTCTGAAAGCGTGAACGAACCATAGCACCTTGAGCAGAAAAACCTAACAGGTTGGACAATGCTATTTT
>NC_136736.1:35625000-35640000 GCF_936440315.1 Barbus barbus | reverse complement strand
GTTTAAGCTGTGATCCAAACACATTTTGGGGAGGAATTAAGCAGCAAGCAGGCAGAGTTGATTTATTGGCATTCTTGTTACCTGTGCACAGCTTATTTTCTGCTGTCAAATCGAACCGTGATTGAAAGACCTAGGTCGGAATCGAACTGCGTGCTTTGAAATTGTTCATCAAAAAATGTCTACAAGAGATATGAATGAAATAAATGGTAAGGATGATGACTGGCAAGAGGAAATCTTATAGAGTGCTTCTCTGGTCAAACTGCATTCTATCTTGTACTGGACTGTTTTCAAAGGATCCTTCATATTTGCAGTCTCTTTATGAAATAACTTTGCCAATAATGTTACCAGTTGTGTTGGAGGGTTTCAGGACTACATTCTTCAAATCTATAAAGACCTTTCTGAAAGGCCTTTCTACAGCCTTGCTTTGATTGAAGTGGCTTCATTCTGTGGACCTTTGGTGCTTTTCTTTCACTGCACCAACGCATCCATTTATATGCGAGACAAACTCAGGTCCACAGTGCTGTGAGGGTTTTATTCCTCCTTTCAATGGAGCAGCAAAGTCACAAAGAGTCTGCAGATAACTCACCACTTTCCGAGGGCGGTTCTGTTGTCCGGACTCGTCTCCGCGGGAACGCTCCAGCTCCTTCTCTGAGTACAGCGGCAGAGATTCATTATCCTCCGCCGTCCGCTGCCGAGGGGACTGGTTGCTGGGAGTCCTGCTGTGGAAACGCTCACTACTCTTTTTGGAGCTGTTTTTGGACGGTGTGTTCGAGTCGTCTTCGGTCTGACCCGTTTTTGAAGCACTGGTCTTCACAGCTTTAGCTTTACGTTCCAATAAACTGTTGAGAAGGGCATGGTCGTAGTCTGGCCTGTGATCTCTTCTGCTCTGATCCCGCTCTCGTGGATCCCGCTGAGCTTGACCATTGCCCCAAGCGTCCAGCTTTCTTCCAGGTAAGGGCGGAGAACTGGGGGGACGTCTCACTGGACTGGCCTTGGAACAATAAAACGGGTAACGATCCTGTTCTTGCTCTCGCTCTCTGTAGTCGTCCTCCCTGTTTCCGATGTCACCGTGTCGTCCTCGCTGCATATACGCCATGGCAAACTCCTCCAGCTCATCCACAGATCCAGTCCGTCCTCGTTCCAGGAAAGCCTTCCTCTGCAGGTGCTCCGAGCGAGGCTTCCACCTGGAACACAAACCATCAACGCCAGTGTTGGGGAAACGCATTACAAGTAACATCAGTTACGTAATCAGATTACTTTTTCAAGTAACTAGTAAAGTAACGCATTACTTTTTAATTTAGAAGGAAATATCTGAGTTACTTTTTCAGATAATTAACTCCAGTTCCTGTGTTTGTGATGTATTGAGTGACAGCTCTGGTGTTGAGAGAAATCAGGAGTAAGTGCAGAGTGTTGTGTGTGAACATGATCTTACTGTAGTTCTAGACTAAATATCTACATGATCTTACTGTAGTTCTAGACTAAATATCTACATGATCTTACTGTAGTTCTAGACTAAATATCTACATGATCTTACTGTAGTTCTAGACTAAATATCTACATGATCTTACTGTAGTTCTAGACTAAATATCTACATGATCTTACTGTAGTTCTAGACTAAATATCAACATGATCTTACTGTAGTTCTAGACTAAATATCTACATGATCTTACTGTAGTTCTAGACTAAATATCTACATGATCTTACTGTAGTTCTAGACTAAATATCATCATGATCTTACTGTAGTTCTAGACTAAATATCTACATGATCTTACTGTAGTTCTAGACTAAATATCATCATGATCTTACTGTAGTTCTAGACTAAATATCAACATGATCTTACTGTAGTTCTAGACTAAATATCAACATGATCTTACTGTAGTTCTAGACTAAATATCAACATGATCTTACTGTAGTTCTAGACTAAATATCAACATGATCTTACTGTAGATCTAGACTAAATATCAACATGATCTTACTGTAGTTCTAGACTAAATATCAACATGATCTTACTGTAGATCTAGACTAAATATCAACATGATCTTACTGTAGTTCTAGACTAAATATCAACATGATCTTACTGTAGATCTAGACTAAATATCAACATGATCTTACTGTAGTTCTAGACTAAATATCAACATGATCTTACTGTAGATCTAGACTAAATATCAACATGATCTTACTGTAGTTCTAGACTAAATATTAACATGATCTTACTGTAGTTCTAGACTAAATATCAACATGATCTTACTGTAGTTCTAGACTAAATATCAACATGATCTTACTGTAGATCTAGACTAAATATCAACATGATCTTACTGTAGTTCTAGACTAAATATCAACATGATCTTACTGTAGATCTAGACTAAATATCAACATGATCTTACTGTAGTTCTAGACTAAATATCAACATGATCTTACTGTAGATCTAGACTAAATATCAACATGATCTTACTGTAGTTCTAGACTAAATATTAACATGATCTTACTGTAGTTCTAGACTAAATATCAACATGATCTTACTGTAGTTCTAGACTAAATATCAACATGATCTTACTGTAGATCTAGACTAAATATCAACATGATCTTACTGTAGATCTAGACTAAATATCAACATGATCTTACTGTAGTTCTAGACTAAATATCATCATGATCTTACTGTAGTTCTAGACTAAATATCTACATGTATTTACTCATCTCACCTGCACTAAAACACATTCAGTGTTCCCCAGAATCAATAAAAACAGTCAAATACAAACTCAGAATATTATACAAACCTGCAATAATTAAATATGATAAATAAGACAAATATCACTTATGTATTTAATCTCATTTTATTAACCAATGTCTTTGTTGCTGACCTTTGATGATCTAATTCATCCATACTAATAAGCAAAAATAACACGTGTTTGATTGTAGTTATTGCTGAATAGTGTTGAACTTTCTTCTCCTGCGTCATATTCTTCATGTGATTAGTTTGAGCGGCGCCCTCTACTGTACAGACCTGAATCTACATTTCCTTCAGTCTGAGCCGGATTCACTTCACTTTTGCTGTGAAAGGGCTTTTACATTTGTAAAAGAAGAACTTTTTTATATTAAAAACAAACAAGCAAGCCCTGCCCAGATTTACAAAGTAACTCAAAAGTAACATAACACATTACTTTCCATAAAAAGTAACTCAGTTACTTTTTTAGGAAGTAGTACAATATTGTAGTGCATTACTTTTAAAAGTAACTTTCCCGAACACTGGTCAATGCTGTGATCTGCTCATTGTGTAGTAACAACAAGGCTCTACTACATCTGGACCGTCTGTTACCTGGGGCGTTCATCCACCACACGATTTCTGTGCTGCGGCTGTCGTGTGTATCTTCCCTCGTGAACGGGGGATAAATCTGTGGCCTGGAGTTCAGCGGGGTCATCAAGGTCAGGAATGGCTGGTAGAGCCTTCTTCTGGACTTGTCGATAGGTTTGGCGGAAGTCGTTTTCTACATCATGTAACGAGCTCAGCTCGGACATACTGCAGGCTGTAAATGAACAGAAATCAGCACAGATGTCTCTGACAGCTTACGTCTTCAGCCCTGCTCCTGGCGACCCACCCCACCTGCCTCAACACACCTGGCCTGTGATGTTTTAAATGATCCTGAAGATTGATTTGCTGGTTCAGGTGTGTTTGATTAGGACAGTGGGTCCCCAGGAGCAGGGCTGAAGACCTATGCTTTAGAAAGTTTGACCTTGCTCTCGCAAGTCTTGTCATCATGAATACAACATTTATATCAGGAACACGAAGCAGAATTTAGAGCACTACAAGAAAAGCCTGAAGTACGAGGTGCTTTAGAGAAGTGGTTTTCAAACCCTGGGGCACGATGCTGGGGTGGGTCGCCAGGATGATTTAAGGAAAATAAATATGTGACCCTGGATGCTGGGGTATATTTGTAGCAATAGCCAAAAATACATTGTATGGGTGAAAATCCATTTTTCTTTTATGCCAAAAATCATTAGGATATTAAGATCATGTTCCATGAAGATATTTAGTACATTTCCTACCATAAATATATCAAAACTTAATTTGTGATTAGTAATATGCATTGCTAAGAACTTCATTTGAACAACTTTAAAGGAGATTTTCTCAATATTTAGATTTTTTTGCTCCCTCAGATTCCAGATTTTCAAATAGTTGTATCTCAGACAAATATTGTCCTATCATAACAAACCATACATCAATGGAAAGATCATTTATTCAGCTTTTATATAAAAAAAATTGTCCTTTATGACTGGTTTTGTGCTCCAGGGTCACATATGTCAGAATAGATATGCATGACAGCTAAAGCACCCTGGCTAATTGCAGAAGCACCTAGAGTGATTTGATTATGAAACAGAGAGCATCCTTCCAGAGTGCTCCGTGGGACTCGAGACCGGTGTGTGGTGCAGTTGTCACACATTAACACAGGGTCTCTCTTAAAAAAAAGTCTAAAAACCACAGCTTTAGAGAAAACAGAGGAAGAGTTGAGCAGAGAAGTGGAGTGTGTGGATTGGATCGTGCAGCGGATCATGCCATGGGAATATCGAGTGGATCATGCAGTGGTCTAGCATCGTTTGTGTCTTACAGTTTTGACTGCTGCTAAGCGTCTGAGATGGGTTGAACTGAGCGAGCTGCTTCTCCACGTACTGCAGCACCTTCAGAGAGCTCTGATCTGATGCAGGCTGCAGATGGAAACCACTCCGCACTACAGGAGATACACCGCGCGTGTGTTATAAGAATATTGTTTTTGGTCATTCAGGCCATTTTAAAATAATCCTGTACTCAGGATAGAATAAAAAATATTTCCACACTCAAATCCACACTGGATGGAGCATTTCAGTGTGAACGTTAGGGTGAGGACACTGCACAAACAACAATGCTCGCAATACACAGTCATTTCATGGTATATATATACTGTATATATTTATATATAGACTTACATTAGACACAGTCAGATCACAGGGGTTCTTGAAGAAGCCTGTTCTTTGTGAAAGAATATGTGACTAATATTGGATGTTAAATCATATTATTTCAAGAGTTGACATGTTAATATAATCCTTGAACAGAGGTGAAAGTGAACAGGTTTGGTCTGCAGTCCATAACAGTGAGCTTGAGCTCGTGACTCGATCTGAGCTCCAAGAACCCTGTGGATTTACCCGAACCGAGCGGAGAGCAGCAGGAATGCAGGAAGGCTTTACTTGGCCTGTACAGTATGTGTTTAATACGACACACCGTGGCACATTTGTGCTCAAGTGCAATCTCTATTTTTTCAGTCATAATGTTAAATATGCAGTCAAATCAAAGCCACATATACTTGCAAAAGAATTGAGGAATTGCAAAAGAAAATAAAGTTTTACTTTAATTGCAAAGGAAAATTAAAGCATTGAGAAAAAATAAATGTGCTTTTTGCAAACAAAAATAAATGTATTGTGAGAATAAAGTTTTGCAAACCTAAATACAGAATTGCATTGACATAGGGTGGAAAAAAGCGTTATCACAAGCTTGACTGAAACGCAAAATAAACGCAGCATTGCAAATAAATTAGTAGCTATGGCCATGGAAAATATGTGTTGCAAAATGCTGTTTTTTTTTTTTTTTTTTTGCTCTGTTTCATTTATTCTTTGCAAAACTTTTTTTTTTTTTTAATTATTATTTATTTTGGTTTGCAAAAAGCTAATTTGTTATTTTTCCCAATCTTTTCATTTTCATTTGCAATATTTCAATTCTTTTGTGAGGCTTTCCTGTAGCTCAAATAGTAGAGCATGGCGCTAGCAACACTAAGGTCATGGGTTCGATTCCCAGGGAAAGCAAGAGCTGATAAAATGTAAAAACTGTAACTTGAATGCAATGCAAGTCGCTTTGGATAAAAGCGTCTGCTAAATGCATAAATGTATATGTGGCATTGATTTGACTCCATAGCAAACTATCTAAACAACATATCAGTCTGTCTGCAGATTTATTACCTTCACTTTAAACTCTTGTTTAAAGTTCTTTAAAAATACTCTGAAATACTGCAGTGGTAAATCAATTGAATAATGTGCCAGTAAATCACGTTGTGGTTTTGGAGCCTCTAATACTGTGCAGCAGCTCAGTAATCACCAGGCTTACTCTAGTTTTACCACAGTACACTCACCTGAGCCGCTGTTCTCCAGTGATGGTGCAGTGGACAGGTTGGGGTCAATGAGGGAGGGTGGAGCGATGGGCACCATGGTGGGCATCCCAGGGATGTAGTATGGAGGGAACATGGGCACAGGTGTGGGCGGCATTGACTTGATCCCCTTTCCTGCTTCATACACTGTTTAAGAGAGACAGAGTCAGGCTGCGGTCACGTGTTGGAGGCATGATTGATGTGTTTGTGGGACTCACGGTGCCGAGGGCAGCAGCAGGTGTCTGGACAGCAGCAGCATCTCACGTAACAGCAGCATGAATGAGGACAGCACTGACACCAGCAAACCCCCACCAGCAGAATGACCAGGATACTGCCCACGAACACAGCGCTCACAAACACCCACTCTACAGAGAGAGCATATTCAGCATCAGCGCAACACACACACACACACACACACACACTCTACAGAGAGAGCATATTCAGTGTCAGCGCAACACACACACACACACACACACACACTCTACAGAGAGAGCATATTCAGGTCGGCGCAACACACACACTCTACAGAGAGAGCACAGTCACTGTCAGAGCCATCGAGACGTCCACACACACACACACACACACACACACAAACTCTACAGAGAGAGCACAGTCACTGTCAGAGCCATCGAGACGTCCACACACACACACACACACACACTCTACAGAGAGAGCACAGTCACTGTCAGAGCCATCGAGACGTCCACACACACACACACACACTCTACAGAGAGAGCGCAGTCACTGTCAGAGCCATCGAGACGTCCACACACACACACACACACACACACACACACACACACTCTACAGAGAGAGCGCAGTCACTGTCAGAGCCATCGAGACGTTCACACACACACACACACACACACACACACACTCTACAGAGAGAGCACAGTCACTGTCAGAGCCATCGAGACGTCCACACACACACACACACACACACACACACACACACACACACACACACTCTACAGAGAGAGCGCAGTCACTGTCAGAGCCATCGAGACGTCCACACACACACACACACACACACACTCTACAGAGAGAGCGCAGTCACTGTCAGAGCCATCGAGACGTCCACACACACACACACACACACACACACACACACACACACTCTACAGAGAGAGCGCAGTCACTGTCAGAGCCATCGAGACGTCCACAGACACACACAGACACACACACACACTCTACAGAGAGAGCACAGTCACTGTCAGAGCCATCGAGACGTCCACACACACACACACACACACTCTACAGAGAGAGCGCAGTCACTGTCAGAGCCATCGAGACGTCCACACACACACACACACACACACACACACACACACACACACACACACACTCTACAGAGAGAGCGCAGTCACTGTCAGAGCCATCGAGACGTCCACACACACACACACAGACACACACACTCTACAGAGAGAGCGCAGTCACTGTCAGAGCCATCGAGACGTCCACACACACACACACACACACACACACACACTCTACAGAGAGAGCGCAGTCACTGTCAGAGCCATCGAGACGTCCACACACACACACACACACACACACACACACACACTCTACAGAGAGAGCGCAGTCACTGTCAGAGCCATCGAGACGTCCACACACACACACACACACACACACACACACACACACTCTACAGAGAGAGCGCAGTCACTGTCAGAGCCATCGAGACGTCCACACACACACACACACACACAGACACACACACACACTCTACAGAGAGAGCACAGTCACTGTCAGAGCCATCGAGACGTCCACACACACACACTCTACAGAGAGAGCGCAGTCACTGTCAGAGCCATCGAGACGTCCACACACACACACACACACACACACACACACACACACTCTACAGAGAGAGCGCAGTCACTGTCAGAGCCATCGAGACGTCCACACACACACACACACTCTACAGAGAGAGCGCAGTCACTGTCAGAGCCATCGAGACGTCCACACACACACACACACACACACACACACACACACACACACTCTACAGAGAGAGCGCAGTCACTGTCAGAGCCATCGAGACGTCCACACACACACACACACTCTACAGAGAGAGCGCAGTCACTGTCAGAGCCATCGAGACGTCCACACACACACACACACTCTACAGAGAGAGCGCAGTCACTGTCAGAGCCATCGAGACGTCCACACACACACACACACTCTACAGAGAGAGCGCAGTCACTGTCAGAGCCATCGAGACATCCACACACACACACACACACACAGACACACACTCTACAGAGAGAGCGCAGTCACTGTCAGAGCCATCGAGACGTCCACACACACACACACACTCTACAGAGAGAGCGCAGTCACTGTCAGAGCCATCGAGACGTCCACACACACACACACACTCTACAGAGAGAGCGCAGTCACTGTCAGAGCCATCGAGACGTCCACACACACACACACACACACACACACACACACTCTACAGAGAGAGCGCAGTCACTGTCAGAGCCATCGAGACGTCCACACACACACACACACACACTCTACAGAGAGAGCGCAGTCACTGTCAGAGCCATCGAGACATCCACACACACACACACACACACTCTACAGAGAGAGCGCAGTCACTGTCAGAGCCATCGAGACGTCCACACACACACACACACTCTACAGAGAGAGCGCAGTCACTGTCAGAGCCATCGAGACGTCCACACACACACACACACTCTACAGAGAGAGCGCAGTCACTGTCAGAGCCATCGAGACGTCCACACACACACACACACACACACACAGACACACACTCTACAGAGAGAGCGCAGTCACTGTCAGAGCCATCGAGACATCCACACACACACACACACACACACACACACACACTTGCTCTGACAGCTAGAGATGACGCTCAGTTTCAAATCCTGTAAAGTCTAGTGCATACGCTCACAAAAGCTGAATTTAAAGGGGTCATGACATGGATTTTTTTATTATTTTAATATGTTTATTAAATTTTACTTATAATGTTAAAGTTTTTTTAACAAAAAACAAATAAATATGTGGAAAAATTATTCTTTTCAAGCCTCATTCTGACCCTCTGTCTAAAACGACCTGTTTTAGGATAGGAAACAGTATCAATGCATGTGAGTGTTTTGACGACATGATCAAAATGAAACGGTCATTTGCAGACAAAGCGTTATGAAATCATTTACTTATGGTTTGTGATGCAGATCTAGTGTCGCTTCATCTTTCAACGAATGTTTCTTTGTGACTCTCCATGACTCTGTGCCTCGATTACAAAACAACATAAAGTATCCACTTGTTCCTTACGCTGGGATCCTTCTGATATCTGTACAACGAGCTGTTTAAACCAAACGCATCAAAGCGATCGTTATTTCACTGCATTTGTCCTGACGACAGACTCTTATCTGTAACTGTATCCAGTGTAGACGAGATAGCGCAGTGATTGTGATTTATATTTGCTTTTGACGCGATGCAACACTCGCATTCAGCATGATCAAGTGTTAAAGTGGGCGGAGCCTATCCTGAGAAGAAGACTATTCATTGATGTCTTACTCTGGAGGCGTGTTTATGCAAATGTTTGTGCCCCCGTGAAAGACCTCTTATGTGCCAAAAGATAAAGGCAAATTTGATTTCTCATGTCATGACCCGTTTAACAGCAACTATAGTCATGGAATATTTAAAACAACTCAAACATAGTTTTTCAAAGTCACAACATTGCGGTCTGAACCATCCAGAGTGTTTCCGATCGGCTCTGGAATCTATAGGACAGTTTGGAAAATGAATGAATGCATGTGTAAGTGCAGTCAGCAAACACGTGTGATTAAGCGCTACATTATAACACTACAACATTACAACACGCGTTCAGAAGTGAGGAGAGGATCTCCACGAGGAATGTGTTCCATAAATACTCCAAATAAATCACTCATGAAAGAATGTGATAAACACATTTTCAGCCCAAATGTTTCTGGTTTTCATGTGGAACTCATTCTTCACGATTTAGTCAAAAAAGAATCTGAAATATGCATTAAAAGCTCTCACTAGTCACTAACATGTAAACTTCCTGCTAAAGATGGCCCTCTTGAACTCAACTCAAGACCAGTGTTAGTCAGAGAGTCTGAGATCAGATAAAGACTGAGTGATTCAGAACTAACCGGACTCACAAACAAACAATCCACAGCTCTTTCTCAGGAAACAGACACTTTGAACAGTTTACAGCTGAACTACTAGAAGCACTATTACTGCCACTGGAGACAAAAATAATCAAATAACTACAATCAAATATATATATAAGAAAATGAGACTGTATTACCCATCAGAAGTTCAGTTTCTGTGGTTTTTCTAGTGGATCTTATCATTAGTAATTCATGGGAGACAAACAACACCATTTCCACACACACACACACACACACACACGCACACACACACACACACACATATTGTAAAGCACTCAAATGGCCTTGACAGTGTCTCTGAGAAGAACGACAGATTTATCAGTGAATGTTTTCAGCACACATTCATGAATAATAAAGCACAAAATACAAGTAAAAACAATATTCCATTTCAATCAGTTAAGTTACATAAAACACAACATAAACCACTTTGATTCTTATAAACACCTTCATTTTATCTTGCTGTGAAAGCAGTGAGCTTTACTGAGAGTCAGAGCGATGCTAGCAGAAGATCAGCGATGAACGCTCTTCATCTAACAGATGTAACGGTCAATCAACTGCCTTCTCATGAGTAATCTCTCTCGTTAGCTCTCAACACTGATGATGGACTTCCTGTTAGAGCCCTGCACGGTGTTGTGCCTATTTTCGACTCCCTGCCAAATTATTACCCCCCTCGTTGAAATCGCTACCTGATTGCCTAATCCTAACCCCACCCCTAATCCTAACCCCTCCCCCACACCTAACCCTAAACCTAGCTATACTAGGGGGGTAATAATCTGGCGGGGGTCAGAATTCGGCACTACACCGGGACTGTTTTCTTCATCCCGCTCCCGCCGAATTTCTGACCATTACCGCCCGCTCCCGCAAAACTCTGAGAGTTTATTCCCGCACGATAATAGAGATGCATTGATTTTGTGTCTTCTCCCGTCCCGCAGGAAAAAAAAAACGTATTGTATTGCTATTATTAAAGAGATTCATGTTTGTTCCTTTCCCTGACCTGCCTGTATTCTGACGCACTGGTAGGGAAGCCTGGGCTATCGGGGACATCTAAAACGCTTAGGCTACCGCGCGTTTCTTTAGACTTCAAGTACTTTGATTTTGTTGACAATGACATCATGTCGCTAGGCTACCTCCCGATCCCGCAGTGTTTTTTTTAGCCGCCCATTCCCGCCCGCAGCAAAGTTCAAACCGCCCGCTCCCGCGAGATTTGCGTTGGGTCCCAATCCCAATGCAGCCCTCTACTTCCTGTGTTTGGAGTCAAACCCACTGCCCAATCTCACACAGCAAACACACAACTGAGCGTCAAACCCAACACCATCACAGATTAGAAAAACTTGCCTCTGTTGTTTTTAGGATCTATTCCTACCTGATTTGATCCTTGCCATGATGCAGTCATTCAGATGTTGTCACATGAGACTGAACATCTGTTACAGCGATCCATCAGCAGGTTTGATTGGTGTTTGTTACTGTGATTACCAGGAAGTGACATCACAGGGGAATTAGAGTGTTAGAGAACAGGAAGTGAGGAGAAAACAGAGACTGGTGCGTTTGAAAGCTCATACCTGGAACAATCTCCACATTAAACCCAGGCAGAAGATCATCAGCCAAACCTGTCTGACCTGGAGAGACAGACAGACAGAGACAGAGAGAGACAGATCGAGGTGAAGCAGAGCGACAGAAAGATGCATCATGTGCTGCAGATGGAGATGCGTTCATGCAGACAGAGAGAAGATCTGCTGGAGTGTGCGTGAGCAGAGCCTGTTTAAAACATGAATGATTGTGCTGTAAAACATTCTACAATCTGTGATCCTCTGGTCTGTAGATGTGTCTCGTTCAGTGTGCATCTGTGGGGTTTGCAGATGGAAATGGGGCATCTGATCACTTGATAATGTAGCAGCACACTCTCCTCAACGACACATTATCTGAGGATCAGTTAATATCTCAACTGTCTGTAAGAACAATAAGAATAGTGATGCTGGCCTTAACAAACACTACAAACTAAACAACTGATCACTGCTGTCACATAAACAAGAGCAACATGTTTTCTAACATCCAAACACACACACACACACACACACACACACACACACACTCACACACACACACACACACACAGACAGACACACACACAGACACACACACACACACACACACACACATATACCATTTCAAATTTGATGTTTTTTTTTAGTTGTTGTTGAAATAACTATGTTTCTTCTTTATGTCTCTATTTGTTTCTCTGTTGATTAACATCCCGTGGTAACTAGGAATGACAGAAGCTTCAGTCTGGATCCAACCCTTAAATGATCTGAGATGACCAAACACCTGAGAAAAGATGATGCCAACCCCTCAGAGGACCTCAGAGGATGCCAATGCTCAGATAACATACAGAATTACCATATTTTGCCATAAGTTAAACATATTAAGGTTCTGCAATATATAAATATAGAGCTGCTTTGCAACGATTTGTATCTTAAAAAGCGCTATACAAATAAACTTGAACTCTTCTTAGTTTTTTCTCATCAGTTGTGTACATTAGGGCTGTATGTTACACATAATGTTGTTAAATGAATGTTTATAGCATATTTCAGTTTCATGAGTCTCACATGATGGTGTTCAGTGTTTGTGTGAATGACACTGTGCACCTTCTATATATGTTAATGTTTAAAAGCTGCTTGTGATAGGCTTTGCTTCATCATGGGACTTTCTCATCAGCTCCTGCTTTTAGTGGTTATCAGTGTATTACAAAGCTAAAAAACAGATTTCAGTACTTCAACAGGTTGGCATTTTAACATTATATCAGTTGCTACCATATTTTTTAGGGTAAAATTCTGGCAACCACAGCTGCTGGTTTTTTTTCGTAAATTTTACAGATTTTTTTTTACAGTGCAGTTCTGTCATTAATCTGCATTCAGTTCTTCCAGCTTGACACACATTACTGCTCTGTTTCTAATTCATATCCATTACGCTGTGTTCTCTTTTGCTGCTGGGTTTCTGAGAGAGTCACTGAAGGAGGAGCTTCACTGAGGAACAACTGCATGGAGAGAGTCTGTAGAAACATCAAAGTCAAAGGCTTCCTCGTGTTTGATCCTCGCCATCAAAGAACAATCACTGACACTGAACATACAGCAGGCAACAGCCAGACAAAGAATTCTTGTTCTCAAGGGAAGCTGAGTAAAGGTTAAGTTGTAACAAGTCACTTCATTTCATTTCTGATGACTCAAAAAAATATCTTGTGACTTTCCTCTCGACCTGTCAAAATCACCGTCAGTACTGTATTACTCGTTTCATCTGCACACTCTGCTCTTCTGACCCACATGCTCTACTCTGCACTGCACCTTCACTGAACTCCCTAGATGTGCAGAGATCTTCTGCTGTACTCTGAACACACAGACAGGAAAGCAGCTCCTGTGCCGCTCGGAGGCTTAAAGCACATTCCTTCTGGAATTCTGTCTGCTTCCGGGATCCGTCACCGGAGCCGCCCCACTCACAGAAACGACACCAGAGCCCCCTCACTCTCAACAAAATATCATCATTTGTGTTCTACAGAAGAAAGAAAACCCTACAGGTCTGGAACGACGGGAGGGCAAGAGAAAAGTGCTTTCAATTCACTGGTTTTAGATGTTCTTCAGTTGTGAGGTGTTGAGAATATGCATTATTTTGGCAACTAATCACATCTAAACTTCCTAATATAAAACATACAACATTTTTATTGCATTAAAAGCAGGATATCATTTACATGGTTTAGTATGTATCACTGTACTTCATTTAATTGATGCCGTGTTCCGGTAATGACAATGAGAATTTTTTCAAATTACTGTAACGAGAAAGCTAGAGTATAAAGTCGTGATGGTCATGAATAATGTCAACATCAGTCATCTTTCACTGCTGCTTTCCTTGACTGACGTCTCTCATTGTAATCCAGCTCGTGTTCAGGGCAGTTCGGCTTCATTACGTCAGAAAAGTCTATAAGCAAATTACTGGGACAAACTCCTGCCCTCAGAATGAAGGGTAAATTACACAAGCCCTGGCGTGTCCTTTCTTTATTTGACGTCTGTATGCATTCAGACCTGTACAATGAGTCTATACTTCAACTGCACAGCTGGACACTGAAAGCCTCACTGCTGCCATGGCAGCACATCCAGCACTAGATCATCCTGCTCTTTGTGTGGTCAGCTGGCGCACACACACACACACACACACACAAACACATAAAACAAACACACACACACACACACACACACACACACACACATACACACACACACAAACAAACACATAAAACAAACAAACACACACACACACACACACACACACACACACACACAAACAAACAAACACATAAAACAAACACACACACACACACACACACACACACATACACACACAAACAAACACATAAAACAAACAAACACACACACACACACATACACACACACACACACACACACACACACACACAAACAAACACATAAAACAAACAAACAAACACATAAAACAAACACACACACACACACACACACACACACACACACACACACACAAACAAACAAACACATAAAACAAACACACACACACACACACACACACACACACACATACACACACAAACAAACACATAAAACAAACAAACACATAAAACAAACAAACACACACACACACACATACAC
>NC_136736.1:35545000-35622500 GCF_936440315.1 Barbus barbus | reverse complement strand
CCTTGGCAGTTTTTATGAGGCTTTGTTTAATAGCATTCATGTCGATATCGGAATGATATCGTATCGACCGAAATTAAGAAATATATCGTGATATAAATTGTGGCCATATCGTCCAACCTGATCTTGACTGTAAAATTGTATCCAATAATTAATGTCCTAAACATGTAAAGCTGGTGGCATGATAAACTAGAACAACTCTTTTAAATAAAAGACAGAAATGTACAGTGATGATGATTAATCACACTACAATAACGATGCGGACCCTTTCAGATCAAACACACTTTGTAATGTGTATGAATAGTACTGTGTCAGAGGAAGGTGGGATACGATCATTCCTGAGTAAACAGAATAATTTCAGGAACAGGAAACTGTCGGTACAATGAGCAGCACTTCCTGTGAGGAGGGACACACACAGCCATCCAGCAGAACCATATTAGATCCGATCCAGACCGTCATTAGCTCAAACGCTTCACGACTAACCAGGCGCGCAGATGGCACTAGGGACGGGGGGGACATGACCCCCCCAGATTCATAGAGACCCGATCCGTCCCCCTCACTGTCTCTACGAAAGGCAACATCAGTATACGGAGGATTAATCAAGGTTTCCGCTATGTACATTAGCCTAAGCAGTGGCGGCCAGGCCACATGCACTAAGCCATTTTTGAAAAACACTTTTGACCGCAGTATATGACCGAGTCCCAAAACACGTGTAGCCAATCAGCAGTAAGGGGGCGTGTCTTGTACTGGTAGAAAGACAGCGCTCTATTTGAGTGCACAGGAGTCAGGACGTATATTAGCAGATCGACTATAGATAGAGAGAGATGGCAGATAAAAAAAAGAGGAAAATATCATAGAAACAAAACATTAAAAAGAAGGGTTACGATCAGGCAAGAGGTAGAACCCGTGTGAGTATCGATCGGAGCAGCTTTCTAGCGGTGGAGAGAAACTCAGGAAGGGCTCGAATTGGACACCGAGGTTGTGTTGTTTCTTTTTGATAGGTGAGTAGCGTTGATTTTGCTTTGTCTCACACAACTTATCCTTGTTGGTGGGACCCAGCTTGGTCCCCCCCAGTTAAAAAATCCCATCTGCGCCCCTGCGACTAACAGGGTTGTGTTTCTACATCTGTCTGTGTGCGTAACGCCCCCCAATCTGAGGAATTGTATTCATCTGCATGTTAATATCAGCTCTCGCTCAAACAGTGGAGAGATCCCTCGACCCTCCGACATCAGCCTGCCGTTCCCATGATGCCTCAGACACAAACAGTTTGAGTTCGACTGTAAATCACTCGCGAGAATCACTGTGTGTGTGTGAGTGTGTGTGTGTGTGTGTGTGTGAGTGTGTGTGTGTGTGTGTGTGTGTGTGTGAGTGTGTGTGTGTGTGTGTGTGTGTGTGTGAGTGTGTGTGTGTGTGAGTGTGTGTGTGTGTGTGTGTGTGTGTGTGTGTGTGTGTGAGTGTGTGTGTGTGTGTGTGTGTGTGTGAGTGTGTGTGTGTGTGTGTGTGTGTGTGTGTGTGTGTGTGTGTGTGTGTGTGTGTGTGTGAGTGTGTGTGTGAGTGTGTGTGTGTGTGTGTGTGTGTGTGTGTGTGTGTGTGTGTGTGTGTGAGTGTGAGTGTGTGTGTGTGTGTGTGTGTGTGTGTGTGTGTGTGTGAGTGTGTGTGTGAGTGTGTGTGTGTGTGTGTGTGTGTGTGTGTGTGTGTGTGTGTGTGTGTGTGTGTGTGAGTGTGTGAGTGTGTGAGTGTGTGTGTGTGTGTGTGTGTGTGTGTGTGTGTGTGTGAGTGTGTGTGTGTGTGTGTGTGTGTGTGTGTGTGTGTGTGTGTGAGTGTGTGTGTGTGTGTGTGTGTGTGTGTGTGTGTGTGTGAGTGTGTGTGTGTGTGTGTGTGTGTGTGTGTGTGTGTGCACCTGGTATTCATCACGTCCTGGGGACCAAATGTCCCCACAAGGATAGTAATACCAGTAAATCTTAATCTTGTGGGGACATTTTTTGGTCCCCATGAGGAAACAAGCTTATAAATCATACAGCATAAAGTTTTTTGAAAATCTAAAAATGCAGCATGTTTCCTGTGAGGGCTAAGTTTAGGTGTAGGGTTGGTGTAGGGCAATAGCACATACAGATTGTACAGTATAAAAACCATTACGCCTATGGGATGTCCCCATAAAACATGGAAACCCAACATGTGTGTGAGTGTGTGTGTGTGTGTGTGTGTGTGTGTGTGAGTGTGTGAGTGTGTGTGTGAGTGTGTGTGTGTGTGTGTGTGTGACTCCTTGGAGAAGCACAAAAATCTTCCCTCTTGTTGTAATCAGTATATGTGAAGCAGTATTTCAGCTCTGAAGGAATGAATGAATGCTGGGTAAATGTGTTGCCATGTTATCAATCGTGAGCTCCTGTCTCGCGTTTCTATTAAAACTCTATAAAGCTAGATGTTGAAATAAAAGAATCAATATTCTGTATTCAGTGAGCTTACAGATTTACTGCTGTCTAACATTTACAAGATTAATTCAGCCAAAAAATTAGCATTCTATCATCCTTTACTCTCCCTCATGCCATTCAAACACCATGCCTTTCTTTCCTTGGTGGAATTCAAAAGAAGATGTTTAGCAGAATGTTCACACTGCTCTGCATCAAACAATTAAAGCACACATTAAAAAGGCCAAAAGCAGCTCCGTTAGTCATCCATATGACTCGTGATATTTCATGTTTTCTGAAGTCATATGATGCATTTTGTGAGGAACAGACTCAGAGGAACAGAATTTTTTACACAAGAGCAACGTCTGATGTTAAACTGGTGCTGACGTGGCATAACTCGACTGATCTGTGATCTGTTCCTCACATAAATCATGACTTCAGCTCTGTTATGATGCTTCATGTAGCTTCACGGAGCTCAGCAGCCCCAGACAGAAACTCAAGCAGGCTCGGTTCGGCATGATGGTGAGTAAACTAAGGCTGAAACGATTATACGACACTGTCGACAAATATTTTAGTTGTCGAGTAGTCGTTTGATCTCATATGACCTAATGTAGGAGCCTGCAGTATTGCGGTTTGACCAGTGTGGCGCTGTAGCGCAAGACTGTAATTCAGCCCTCCTGGATGCAATTCAAGAGAAGAAGACACACACAGCTGTTTGAGAGCAAACACAGCCCAACCTGAAGCTGCTGAGCGGCGTTTGGATCAATATGTAAAGATATGCAGCACGCTTTCCTCTCAATAATGACAAAAACACAACAAAAACTGACAGTGGTGAGAAAGCAGCAGTTAAGAAAGCATCTGATTTAGGGTTGGGTATCATTTGAATTTGGTCAATTCTGATTCCGATTCTGCTTATCGATTCAGATTCTTATTGATTCCCAGATAATATTCCAATGTGGTTAAAAAAAAAACATTTAGATGTTTCAAACATTTAGATATCGAACATATTTATTCTGTGTCTCTTTTTGCAAAACATTTAATTACTGCTGAATACCATGAACAAATACTTGAGAGCTGTTAGTGTGCAAAATAGAGCCGCACAATTCTGGATAAACTGAGATTTATTCTTTTCAAATGGAGGTTGTGGTTCCAAAAAATCTCATGGAATTTATGAATGGAATGATTCAATGACTGGATGAATTTCATTACTGGATGAATCAGTGTTTTTGAACAAATCTCTTGAATAAATGATTAAAAGACAAATGCATTTTTAACAGCCCCGTTTCGCCACCTAAACAAGATGTGCACACAGGAATTGATAGGTGGAATTGCAATTTAAATGTACAACAAGTATTTGATTCCTGACCTTCAGTATCTGATTCCGGTATTGGAACTGATTTTTGATTCTCTAATCTGATTACAGCCATGTGATGTCTGCATTTCGGTACTCCAGTAAAGTCCAGTCAAGTCACATTTATTTATATAATGCTTTATGCAATAGATTTATTTTTAAATCTTTATTTAGTTTCTTATCCATACGACTTACAAAAGGAGATATTAGGCAGAAGGATGTGCCATTCAGTTACTTTTTCCTATAGCTTATTAAATGGGGAATAAGAGTTTCTCTGTCTGTCATCTCATTTTGTGTGACAAATATATTTATATGTATAAACTAATTGTATAATTGTAATTACATAATATGATTTTCAAAAGCTGAAGTGATTACCTTTATTTATTTGTTAGAATATGTATAACTCAATATTTGAACTAATTGCAAAAGCTGAAAAATCGAAGTCTACTGAGTAATCAGTGAAATAATCAACGATTAGTCGATTAATCATTCTAATAATCGTTAGATTAATTGATTATCAAAATAATCGTTTGTTGAAGTAAACACTGATTTCTGGTGGAGCTGCGACTCACTGTTGATGATGGAAATGTCCCGGCCCTTGTAGTGCTCAGCGAGGGTGATGGACGAGCCCTGTCCAGATGCTACGATGCGCACCGTCCGGCCGCTGTCCCCGCAGTCCAGGTGAACGGAGGAGCCGAGCTCGGAGCCGTGGACCGCCAGCGTGTCGGGGAAGCGGAAGGCGTCACGGCTGCGATCGCGGCAGTAAGACTTGTACCACCACTGGATGACTGGAGTCTGAGAGGAGACGCTGGTGTAATGACACGGCAGAACCACCGACTGGAAGAGCATCGCAAAGCGCCGCTCGTCACGGACGGAGACCTGCACAGCCTCACACACCGACACCGCTGATACCAGACCAGACAGCAGAGAGAGAAACGAAAGAGTGCGATTGACAAATCATGAGTGGACAAACACAGAACATGAAGACATGATCACACAATATATAAAATAATAAAGTATAAAATATCAAATAAAGTAAAAGTTTTTTTGAAATTGTACAAATATAGAAAGCTTTCTTTAATAGGTAAGGGTAGGTCAGAAAATGTATAACTAACTGTATATAAAAACAATAGAAGTCTATGTCATGTCCCCATTTAGACAGCTAAGTACAAGTGTGTGTGTGTGTGTGTGTATGTGTGTGTGTGTGTGTGTGTGTGAGAGAGAGTGTATTTGTGTGTTAAAGTGTGTGTGTGTGTGTGTGTGTGTACAGGTTCCTCCTCCATCACATGACCAAATGTCCTCACAATGATAGTGAAACATGACTTTTAGACCAGCATTTATAGGCATTCTGAACTCTTTTAGGGTTTGACAACATGTGTCAGGACCTACTTATTCTCGAAATCATACTCTAGATTTAATACTGTCACTTGAATTGATGTTAATGGCATTGAAATTCTGCAGCAGAGTGATGATACAGTATTTCAGATCATTAACTAGTCTTGTGTATACTCCATATAGCTAAAGCTGTAAAGCCAACTCCTTGTTACAAGTATGGTATAACCATCACTTCTACCACAAAAGACTGCTTTGAAAATAATCTTCCTGACTTATCTCAATTCCTCAACGTATCCAACAGCACAGAACAACTTTATGATGTTTTCTTTCTTTCTTTTCTAGCACTTAGATATGGTTGCTCCTTTAAGCTTAAGGAAGATTAAGGAAAAGAGTCCAACACCGTGGTATAATGAGCACACTCGAGCCCTAAAGAGAGCAGCCCGGAAAATGGAGCGCAGCTGGAGAAAAACAAAACTAGAGGTATTTCATATTGCTTGGCGGGAAAGTACCCTATCCTACAGAAAAACATTAAACACTTCTAAGTCTGATTACTTTTCGTCTCTTTTAAAAGAAAACAAACATTACCCCAGGTATTTATTTAATACAGTGGCTAAATTAACAAAAAATATAACATCAGCAGGTGCAGACATTACCCAGCAGCACAGCAGTAATGACTTTATGAACTATTTTACTTCCAAGATTGATACTATTAGAGATAAAAATTTTAATAATGCAGCTGTCAGCTACAGTATCGCATCAGATGCACTATAGGTCCCCTGAGGAACAATTCCACTCATTCTCTACTATAGGAGAGGAAGAATTGGTAACTTGTTAAATCATCTAAACCAACAACATGTATGTTAGACCCTAAGCTCCTAAAAGAGGTGCTTCCAGAAGTCACAGATACTCTTCTGACTATTATTAATTCGTCATTGTCATTAGGATATGTCCCCAAAACCTTCAGACTGGCTGTTATTAAGCCTCTTAACACAACTTGACCCAAAATAATTAGTTAATTACAGAACAATCTTGAATCTCCCCTTTCTGTCAAAGATACTAGAAAAGGTAGTATCATCACAACTATGTTCCTTCTTAGAGAAAAATGATATATATGAGGATTTCCAGTCAGGATTTAGACCGTATCATAGTACTGAGACTGCTCTCATTAGAGTTACTAACGACCTGCTTTTATCATCTGATCGTGGTTGTATCTCTCTATTAGTGCTACTGGATCTTAGCGCTGCGTTTGACACTATCGACCACAACATTCTTTTAAATAGACTAGAAAATTATATTGGCATTAGAGGAAGTGCCTTAGCATGGTTCAAATCGTACTTATCTGACTGCCATCAATTTGTTGCAGTGAATGAAGAGGTATCATATCCATCACAAGTGCAGTATGGAGTACCTCAAGGCTCAGTACTAGGACTATTACTTTTCACGCTTTACATGTTACCCTTGGGAGATATCATTAGGAGACATGGTGTTAGCTTTCACTGCTGATGATAATCAGCTCAATATTCTTTTCGGCCCGACTAAACACACCAATTTGCAAAACTCACGGAATGCCTTGACTTGAAATGCATAGTTGATATAAAAAACTGGATGACGAGTAATTTCTTACTGCTAAATTCTGAAAAAACGGGTGTTAATTATCGGACCTAAAACCTCCGCATGTAATAACCTAGAACACCATATAGCAATTGATGGCTTCTCTGTAAATTCTTCGTCATCAGTTAGGAACCTCGTTCCCCACCACAAGGGGAAGAAAGATTAAAAATACTAAATGATGTTTATCTGAAAATCTATAAAGGTTTCTTTGAGAATTAGCGTTAGATTGGCTCAACTTTAGCTTCATAGTGAAATCTCAGTTGACCAGAAAGTGATTAATTTTTTATGAATTGTTGAAATATTGTGAGCCTGGATACTCTTGTGTACACATTGAGTTTTTAAAAGATTGGCTTAAACATGTGCTGTAAAGAAATAAATAAATGTGCTTATAAATGTCACGTATCCTGTGGGTGTGCCCTGGTTGGCCACCAGATGTCACTGTCTTGTCTGAGCACATGGGTTTGTGTTGTGATTGTTCCATGTGTTCCCCGGTTGATTGTTTGACCCCGCCCTCCTTGTTATTCCCTAATTGTCTCAGCGTGTACACCTGGTTCCTCCTCGTTTGTCTCCTTTAAATGATCCTGGTGTTTGCAGTCCTGTTCGGCCACGTTGTCATATGTTCTTGGTGCAGTAAGTCATGTGTGTTTCTAGTCCTCGTTTTTGCATTGCTCTGTCGGTCTGTTTTTCCCCTCGGGGTAATTTATGTTTCTGTCATGATACGTGCAGTGAAAATGAACCGAGAACTCAAGTGCAGGGAAATGGTAGATTTAATTATAAAAGCAAAAGAAAACAAAACAGAAACATAAATTATCCCGAGGGGAATTTCAAATGGCTGTTGAGATTTTTCTCAATTAACAACGGGAACAGTATTCAATATGTCACAACTCAACAAGTGGATTTAGTCACCAACAGTTGTTAGATGTCAGTTAGTCAACATGAAACACCGTTCTTATAATGTAATTCTGAGGGAAACAGAAGATTCAGTGAGAATAAAGGTCGAAATTTTCACACGTAAAAAATTTGACCTCATGTTGTGTCCATCATGTTTACACACTGCCTTCAAAAGTTTTGTATGTCATAAAAAAAAAAAAGTTTTGATTTTTCTGTGTTTTTGCATCCGTAGCAAGTATTTTGATAGGAAAGAATGACGAATACGAAACCCCCCAAAAAACGCATACAACAATTTTGTACTATGCAATTTTGCACACACACATGTTGGTTTTTGTGGTTTATTGGGACTCTCCATAGGCGTAATGGTTTTTATTCTGAACAAACTGTGTGTGCTATTGCCCTACACCAACCCTACACCTAAACTTAGCCCTCACAGGAGACTTTGTGCATTTTTAGATTTTCAAAAAAACACCATTTAGTATGTTTTTTAAGCCTTTTGAATTACGGGGACATAGGCAGTGTCCTCATAAACCACCTTCATATTGTAATACCTCTGTCATACCCATGTCATTATACACATTTGTGTCCTCATAAACCACATAAACATACACACTCTCTCTCTCACACACACACACACGTGTGTCTCCTCTGAGCTTCTGAATATCTGCTATCAATCTAGTCGGTCAACAGAAGAGCTGTTTTCAGATTGTGGTGGGTTTATAAAGTAACACACCCAGGAACAGCTGGTTTGAATCTGACCTGCAGGATTCAGACAGACAGACAGACAGACAGCAGCAGGGAGTGTTCACTAGTAAGGGAGCAGATCATGTGTTTGATGAGAAAGCTCTTTAGACGACTCTCTCTTCAGATGCTTTTTAAACTCTAAAACTGTAGTGAGTCAAATTAAACTGCTGTGGAAATGTGTTCTGTAACAAAATGCAGACTATATTAATGAATAAACAGACAAATGTTTTTGTATTTATATCTAGCCTATCTATCTGTCAGGCATAGGCAGACACAGGAACACCGTTTCTTACAGTAAAACCTTACAAATTCCACATTTCTCTGTATCTCAGTGGCAAACAGAGCAGTGTGGAGAGAAGCTCCTGATTATAGAGGCTTTGCTTAGACATCATCATCATCATCATCATCACACAGTCACTAGTTCAGAGGTGTATCTGCTCCGTAAGCAGTTTTACACCGTTACCATGGTGATCACACAAGTGCTGTAACAGTTTAACTGTTTCAACTACTGAAGACGATCGTTTAATGTTACTGTATGTAACAGCTGCGAAACTCCTCTCCAAATAAAGCAACACCTGAAGTGATTGTGCTGATAAACATCATGCGCCACATTTACTGTAATACAGCTGAACGCAAATACTACATTACTCGTTAACAAAGAAGGAGCTGCAGTGAAAAGCGAGAAAACAACCTGCTGCTCAACTTCTGCAAACTCTCGGAAAGTGACGCACCTGTGAAGACCAAGAGAGAGATCCCGCATCTGAGGAGGGAAAGCGGTCTGAGAGCCATCGCGGAATCTCTGCCGTGTTTCGCTCCGTTTCTCTTCACGTTTGTTTTGCGTCTCGAGACTCGAGTACCGGGGCTGCGCGCGCCCGCCCCCGGCGCGGTCACGCGTTACCGACAACATTTGTGACCCTGGAGCACAAAACCAGTCATAAGGGCCTTTTTAATCTGAAAGCTGAATAAATAATCTTTCCATTGATGTATGGTTTGTTATGATCGGACAATATTTGTCTGAGATACAACTATTAGAAAATCTGGAATCTGAGGGAGCAAAAAAATCTAAATATTGAGAAAATCTCCTTTAAAGTTGTTCAAATGAAGTTCTTAGCAATGCATATTACTAATCAGAAATGAAGTTTTGATATATTTACGGTAGGAATATATACAAAATATCTTCATGGAACATGATCTTAATATCCTAATGATTTTTGTCATAAAAGAGAAATGTATAATTGTGATCCATACAATGTATTGTTGTCTATTGCTACAGATATACCTGTGCTACTGATGACTGCTTTTGTGCTGCAGGGACACTTATGAGGAGTTTCAGCAACACTATTACACACATTCATCATTTCATTATTTTCTAACCCTGTTTTCTCGAAATACTCGTCAGAATACAAAGCATAATAAATCTCTATGAGAAAACTCAAACCTTATTTAATGCTTCAGTTTTCCCGTACAGATTTTACAAACAGCAAACTGTTTCAAATGTTATCGATCATCATGTTTGTCTAAGTATCAGTTCAAGGAAGTTTGAAGTTTGATATTGGACTTGTATCAATAATGATTTCGCCCTCTAGTGTTTCTATCAGGTGTAGCAGCGAAAATTAACCATGGTTTTACCATAAATAGAGACAAAAAAAACATGGTTACTATAGTTAAACCATGGTAACCACTAGGGGTGGCACGGTACACAGATGTCACGGTTCGGTACGTACCTCGGTTCGGGGGTCACGGTTCGATACAATTTCGGTACAACAGGGAAAAAAAAGACATCTACTTTGCTCAGTTTCTTTTATTTTGATGTGAAAATGCTAAATATTATTACATGTTATATATATAAAATCTGTTTTGTTTTCATTGTGAGTGTACACAAATAAAAGCAGACCTTTAACTACAAGCAACAGCACAAATAAAAATACAATAGAGTAAAGATACAAATAAAATAATCAGTGATTTTCAGGGGGTTTTTTAGGTACAGAAATTGAAGTATGATTAAAGTAATCAAAGGTAAAACAGCATTGCATATTTGACTGTATAAATTAAAGATTACTCTTTATTAAAGTTACAAAAGCGATTCAATCAAGAGCAGTGAGTGATTTCTTTGTTGTTGCTGTTTATTTAATATTAACTGTCACTTTAAGAGAAAGCACTGATACTGTACGCCCAGCCGGCTATGTCTGCTATAGGATACTTACCAAGACGGGCATTTTGACAGAATTTTGTGTGAATTTATCCATTAAAACACAATGGGGGGAAGTCGTGGCCTAATGGTTAGAGAGTCGGACTCGTAATCGAAAGGTTGCGAGTTCGAGCCCCCGGCCGGCAGGGATTGTAGGTGGGGGGAGTGAATGTCCAGCGCTCTCTCCACCCTCAATACCACGACTGAGGTGCCCTTGAGCAAGACACCGAACCCCCAACTGCTCCCCGGGCGCCGCAGCATGGCTGCCCACTGCTCCGGGTGTGTGTTCACGGTGTGTGTGTGTGTGTGTGTGTGTGTGTGTGTGTGTGCATTTGTTCACTACTCACTGCTGTGTGTGTGCACTTGGATGGGTTAAACGCAGAGCACCAATTTCGAGTATGGGTCACCATACTTGACAATACGTCACGACAACAATACTTCAGAGAGAGCTTCATATTTGCGCGCGTTCTGAGGCGCAGGTTTGTGCGCTTCTGATGAGCTCACGCACAAATCTTCTCACTGCGCGCGCGAGCTCGCGTCCTCTGGCTCTTAAATATTTGAGCTGGCAAAGCTTACATGACTTTAGTCTAAACACCGATATCAACGTGTGCTGTTCAGGTCTCACCTGTGCGCGCGCTATCAGCACCCGGGTGATGACGGAATAAATGCTCATATTCCAGCATACGGCACTCGCATTGAACAAGAGTGAATGATTTGTCCACTTATTTTTTATTTTTTTCTTTCTCATCGCTGTTGTTATAATGTACTGGGAAGCCAGAATGCGCATCCATTAACAGAAACATACATTAGCCGAACCCTATTTGTTTTACGTGTTATTTATAACAAACCACATGTTGTCAGAATTCAGTTGAACCGCGGTCCTAGCGCGTGCCGAACCGTGTGTGGAGAACCGTGCGGTTCGGTTTTTTTCCGCGAACCGTGCCACCCCTAGTAACCACACATGAACCCACACTTACCATGGTTTTGCTACACGAACCATAGTTTAACCAGGGTATTTGTAGTAAAACTGTGGTTATACAAATGATAATCAATACACCAAAAAAACATGGTTACTACACTTTTACTACAATAAAACTATAATTTTCGTAAGGGATTGTCACGCAGTCTGTAACACTGTAACACAAACTGTAACAGCATGTGTTTGTAACTGAACTGCTTCTAAACATTCTCATTCATTCATTCATTGGCTGTTCTTAAATTCTAAAATTATATTTTTTTTCTAGTGATTAACATGTAAATTTAATAAAGGGTTTCCTCCAGTTCAAACAGTAGGTCATAGTGCTTGCGACACCAGGGTTGTGGGTTCGATTCCTAGGGAATGAATGAAGTACATACAAAGTTGTAAATGTACTGTAAGTCAGTTTGGATGACAGTGTCTGCCAAAAAAGTAATACAGACAGTCACTAATAATGAGAAATGCAATCTGTACGCAAAACAATAGTAAATGTACATTTAAATTGTATTTTTTACATTTTGAGATGTAAAAAAAAACACCTGTTTCCCTAAACAGCAGGTTCCCATTGCTATAACTTACACATGTGTGACTACATGCAAATGTTCAGCATCTGTCATATAGCCAACACGTTAAGGTTTTTGTCAATACACTTTCTAAAAATACTCTCACACTGAGAAATAATAACTGGAGTAAAAAATGTATTTAATGATTGTCATGTAACAAAATAAATTAAATGAGAAACAACATCAGAATGTATGTTGAAATCAATAAAAACATAAATGAATTATAAAAAGCATGAAGAGCCAAGCATGATCTTCTCTAGGTTGAACAATACATTTCTGTCATATACATGTAAATATGTTTTCCTTGACATGATTCAGCTTTAATGTTTAAGAATACTTCTATTACATCTTATCTGAAAATGCCCTGGTGTGCAAAACTCACAGATTGACATCATCAAGAGCAACAGAACCGCTTTTCTTAATCAATCATAATGAAGAGAGAAGTCATTGGACAATAGATGACCAGCACTGAGCGGTAAATGGGTTATAGTTAGAAATAAACTAACCACCGCAGTTCAGCTTCACTCCGTCACAGTTTAACAGAAGCCTGAATGTTAAACAACTGAATCAGGAACTTCAGTGAAACCCGTTTGTCCACCAACAGAAGACTTTTGCTTGAATGTTTTATTCTGAAACAATACAAAAATAAAGCAATGGGCTGAAACTGAAAATGGAAATCTAATAGATTCACACAACTTATTCCTGTAAATGCAGTTAAGAAAGTTTAGGAAAATCCCACATGAAACAACAAAGAGTCAAAGATCTGAAAAATAAAGAAACAGAAGAGCTTATGAGATGAGGTGCTTTCAAACATAGACGTGAACACAGCAACGGCCTTTCACAATACACATGAACAGAAGTCAAATCAAAGAGTATTTCACATTAAAAAATATAAACACATTAGAGACTAAATGGCCACAACACTGAAGTGTGTCAGTGGGAGATTTATTAAAGCTCTTTTTGACTATGTTCACACTTGGTGTCTTTTTTGAAGCTGCCAGCATCTGTTTTACGTAATAATCCTATTGAGTTAACCGTGTTTTCAAAAAAGTCCTGAGCGCTTTTCAAGATGCCACCGCCGGCGTCTTTTTCCAAGTAGGGCTCGCTGCAGTCCACAAGATCCAGGGGGCGTGGTTGGATCCACATCTAGGGGGTGGAGATGGGTAGGTTTAGGGGTGGAGATGTCACGGTATATGAATCTACTGCCTTCTTCATGTCTCGTGTATTGTTGTCTGTGTCTGCGTATTGTGTGCGAGTGGGCAGTTTCCCTCGCTCCGTGATCAACGCGGCAGCTGATCTCATTCCCCGCACCAGCTGCTGCCAATTCACTCATCTATAAAGCCTCACTGCATTCTTCTCTCTCTTGTCAGATCGTTTGGATGTGTTTGGATGTGTTCCCAGCCAGTGTTTTCTTCGTATACCATCGACTTCCTGTTCGTGTCTGAGTGTTGTCAAGAGTCTTCGTCTCACCCGGATCATCACCAGCACTGGATTCACCCTCACCACTCATCACCTGCACGCTGTTCATCTGGTCCCTGCGCCACCATCCCATCCGAGAGACTGTGTCTGTATTGAGTTTGTGTCATCTGACCATTAATAAATATACTCGCCTGCATCCTTGCTTCCGCCTCAGAATCTGTGACAGGAGATGGGGTGGGTTTAGCGATCAGGGGGTGGAGATTGGTAGGTTTAGGGGTGGAGATGGGGTGGGTTTAGCGATCAGGGGGTGTAGATGGGTAGGTTTAGGGGTGGAGATGGGGTGGGTTTAGGGATTAGGGGGTGGAGATGGGTTCGTTTAGCGATCAGGGGGTGTAGATTGGTAGGTTTAGGAGTGGAGATTGGGTGGGTTTAGCGATCAGTGGGTGGAGATTGGTAGGTTTAGGGGTGGAGATCGGGTGGGTTTAGGGATCAGGGGGTGTAGATGGGTAGGTTTATGGGTGGAGATGGGGTGGGTTTAGCGATCAGGGGGTGTAGATGGGTAGGGTTAGGGGTGGAGATTGGTAGGTTTAGGGGTGGAGATCGGGTGGGTTTAGGGATCAGGGGGTGGAGATGGGTAGGTTTAGGGGTGGAGATGGGGTGGGTTTAGCGATCAGGGGGTGGAGATGGGTAGGTTTATGTAAATGTGAAGTGGGAGGAGTTGGATCTGGATCCAACCACGCCCCCTGGATCTTGTGTTCTGCAGCGAGATGCTCCTCTCTTTTTCTGCAGTTCAAAAGGAAAAAAAACACCCTACGTCAACTGACCAATGACAAGCAAGCTGTTTCCATAACAACAAAAACAACAAGAAAAAATGGAGAAGATAGCCGGTAGATAGATCGTACTAGTTTTGGAGCACGAGGAGTTGTATGATAAGAGCACAAAACTCTATAAAGTATAAAATATGCCTCAAACCATGCATGACTAAATTGTTGTAAGCACCACACGGTTTCCTTCCCTATATAATGATGTCGCAAACCCACAAACGTCGTTTGTGAACTGACATTTTCCTCCCCATTAACTTCAAAAGCCAACGCAAGGGCCATCTTTTTTCTCAACATTTTTGCAGCACACAGTGCTAGGCTACTGTTCCAGCTGTTGTTATAGCAACAAAAGACGCCCTCGGCTGCTATTTGTAACCAAAACGCTGCCAGCTTTTTATTTTACTAAAAAAGCGTTCTTGTCAACTTTGTGTCAAAAACGACGCCAAGTGTGAACACGCCCTTATTCTGTAAAATCTCATATTCAGGATATGAGGCACAAAAACGATTCTTAAAGCAGTTTAGTTGTCCATTTTCTCTAGTTTCTGTGTATTTCTGAGGAGCGATTCTGCGTTTGCTGAACTCAGTTCCTCGGATCTTTGGGTTTATTCGGTGGAATGCTGGGCGGTCTGTCGCGACTGTCGTAGCGGTCGGAGTAACGGTCGCTGTCGTAGCGGTCATCATGACGGTCTCTGCGATCGTCGTAGCGGTCACGACGGTCATCGTAGCGGTCTCTGCGATCATCGGAACGATCTCTGCCGTCGTCGTAGCGGTCGCGCCGGTCGTCTCTGTCGTTCCTCTCTCCCCGGTCGCTGCGATCGTCTCGTCTGTCGGTGTAGTGATCTCTCCGGTCGTCGTAGTCGCTGCGACGATCGTAGCTCCTCTCACTGCGGTCGTCAGGCAGATCGAGTCTGTCTGCGCTTTTCACGCGACGCTCTTCCTCATACTTCACGTGTTCTTCACTGTCGTCCTCTCTCCCTTCAGGGTCCTTGTCTGTGAACTCTCCTCCTTCAGGAGTCCTGCGAACACAGAGGAATAAAGCTTAGAGAACGCCCTCAGCGATGGATGTGCGAGATGGGTTTTTTGCGCACCCCATTGCGTATTCCTCAGCCTGTTTCTTCCTGCGACGGCAGTAGCAGCAGCAGCAGATGATGATTCCAATAAAAACAGCCACGGCCACAACGCCCCCGATGATCCCCGCCGTGGAGGCCATGTTCATGGACGCTACAGGAGAAGAGACGGTTGGGTTAGTCATGACCAGTGTTGGGCAGTAACTAGTTACAGTAATAATATTACTTTGGTGCAGTAACTAGTAGTGTAACTAATTACTAATAAGATTCCAGGGTTACACTTCATTGTAGGGCATCCTTGTTACAGTGTAACTATATATTTAAATACTTTGTAATATTAATTAACTACATGTACTTTATGGTTAGAGTTAGACTTAGGGTTACTTGCATGTAATTATCCATAATTCATTGTTATTACAATAGTAAATAAATGTAACTTGTGTAAGAAGGATACCTTAAAATAAAGTGTTACCGATTTCGTAATAATATCAGAGTTGCCATCCATAAAATAGCTCGTTACTTAGTTGCTTTGATGCCTCAACTTCTACTGATTTAAAGTCCAACAATCTAATATTTTCTAAGATTTATATTCACGATTTATGAACACATGAAATCACCGGTGCAGCAGGCAAGATTGGAATATGGAGAAGCTTACATTCAGCGGATGGAAATATTGGCATTCCATTGATTTGATGATTTGAACAGCAATGTGTAAGTTGTGGCATTACTTTACTCTGGCGTTACATGGCTTGTCCATGCACATCCCTCTGATCCCAATATAAATTATATTACAATAATTAAAAAGAAAATTAAACATTTTCTAACGCACTTATGCTATTTCTTTTGATAAAATACATCATGAGATATAATCATATAAGGGTAACAGAGAAATTATTGCTGCAATTAGCTTCAAGCTACACATGACAGTTAATAAGATTAATAACACTTTTATATAATTGATTTTACTTTTAATAATATTACTTTTGAAAGGCGTAACAAGTAATAAATTAAATTTTTTGAGTAATGAGCCCAACACTGGTCATGAGGTTACGACAGATCAGTTCTCAGAGAAAAGCTGCACTGTTTCTTACGTGGCATGACGGCCAGGGTCACATTACACTTCGCAGATCTGATTTCATTGGTGGACGTGCAGATGTAGAAGCCAGAAGTGTCCATGGAAATATTGAGAAGCGACAAAACCCCATTTTCTGAGGAGAGACAGACACACTGATCAGTGATGCAGGAGAAGAAGGTCTCAGCATGTAGTTGAGCAGCGTCTCACACACGTACGATCAGTGGCCTTGAGCGGCAGCGGTCGAGGGAGGTTATTAACACCGTAGCTTTGCCATTTGTAGGTCGGTGTCGGCGTTCCCTCCTCGGAGCGGCTGGTCAGCTCGATGTTCTCAAAGTATTCTTTCTTCCCAACAACATTGCAGATGGGTGTCGATGGAGCCACTGGCACAAAACAAGAACACACTCGTCATCGTAGCATGCACATTTATGACCCGGGATGGCAAAATGAGTGTGAATGCACACAGGCTAATTTTGAGATACACGCAAAAAAAAAGTGAAAAATGTCAATGTTAGTCGAATTTGAGGTTTTCACAAAAATTAGTTCATTAAGTCCTCGTCTAGCGATCCCAATGCTCTAAATAGTAGAGAAACATCTAAAATGATCTTTATTTGTATGTTTTCTGAGAGGAGTACCTTTTGTCCCACATACAGGCGTTTCCAACAGTGCACGATCCTGATAAATATACACATATACACGGAATTACAGTATTTAAGTTCACGCAAACATAATCTGTTGTCTTAAAGGGTTAGTTCACTCAAAAATTACCCCATGATTTACTCACCCTCAAGGCATCCTAGGTGTATATGACTTTCTTCTTTCAGACGAATCCAATCAGAGTTGTATTAAAAATTAAAAAAATGATCCTGGCTCATCCAAGCGTTAGAATGGCAGTAGGTGTGTGTTTTTTTCAATAGTCCAAAAGAAGTCAAATAAAGCACATCCATCCATAATGAATCCTCAGGCGACTCGGTGTCACATCCCAAGACTTTTTATTGTGTTTTCTCCATGTGCCTGTGACCTAGTTTTTCCTCGTGTCTGATTGTGTCATTCTGTTCACCTGTGTTCCATTAATTATCCTCATTTACCTCCCTGTCTTAGTTCTAGTCTGTTCAGTTTCTCTTTGTCAGGTTTTGTGAATGTTCCCTATGTATGTCTCCTGCCTCCCTTATGTGAACTACCTTCTTGTGGATTATTAAAATACTATTTGCTTTCATCATCTTCATGCGTGAGTTTATTTTAGACACCGTTCTGTGACACTCGGGGGGTAAATAAAGGCCTCCTGTAGCCAATCAATGTGTGTTTTTGTAAGAAAAATATCCATATTTAAAATGTTATAAATAATTTTGTGTAAGGACGTCAGCATAGCGTAAGCTCCGGTGAGAATATGGTAGTCTCGTGAGGACAAACATTTGTTTATAGGAGCAAAGTTTCCTTACTTTAATAAAGGAAAACCATTCTCCTCTTGGCTTACATCAAATTCCTCCAACATTTTTCTTTACAAATCCTCATTTTGTGCTTCTAATTCGTGAGCAGAGTTTTGTTTTGCTCTCTCCTCTGCACTTCCGCGTTCGTCAATAATCACCGGCGCATGCACAACGCCTATGTCTTATGTCATCCACCGGAACGACTTCCACATATGACAGTTAGCAGAAGTGAGAGAAAAGTGTTTAACATTTTAAATATGGATATTTTTCTTACAAAATCGCATCGATTCACTACAGGAGGCCTTTATTCACCCCCTGGAGCCATGTGAGGCACATTTTATTATGGATGGATGCACTTTATTGGACTTCTTTTGGATTGTTGAAAAACAAAAAACACTGATTGGATTATATACACCTAGGATGCCTTGAGGGTGTGTAAATCGTGGGCTAATTTTATTTTGGGGTGAATTAACCCTTTAAGTGAACGTTTGGGTGAAAAACATCTGATGTGTAACATAATATTAGATTTACAGTAGGTCTTAATATATAGGCCGTCTGTCACATTAATATTAGTCTAACAAGAAAGAAAAGAGGAAATCACTCGCTGCTCTTGATTGAACTGCTTTTGTAATTTTAATAATCAATTTATTTGTAATGAACACACTAAATGGATTTTTACATTTGATTATTTGAATGCTTTTATTTAGATGTAAAATGGTAATGGGTAATGCATTATTTAGTTTCTTTCTTATATTTGTATACTTTTTACATTTGTTCTTATAGTAACAGAGATGAAATAAAAATAGTTATATTGTGATTATTAATATAGTAATTATTATTAAGAAAAGAACTGGAGGTTTCTTTGGAACCTTCAGAAAACTTTGCGTTTTAAATTTGATAGTTTTTTTATTCTATTCTGTACAGAATTTGGGTCAACTTCGGTTGTTTTTAAATGCGCTTTAAAAATAAATAGCTAAAAAAACAATTGGGATTTTTTTCTCAAAATTGACTTTGCTGACTTTACTACAGTAGCTCAGTCATTTTTCTTCTGATTCATACATCATTTTGAAGGTCTTTTAATGGAGAATGTGAAAATAAAAATAATGGTTTTTAAGGACGAGGGCGTAAAATAATCTTGTTTAGCCTTTGAATTAAGATTAGTTTTCTTACCCCATTGGCAGATATTTTTACTTGTTTTAAGCAAAAACTAACTAAATTTTGAGTTTAGATTTTTTTCCGAAAATATTTTACTTGGCAAGAAAATGCATCTTAATTCAAGAATTGGCAGATATTTATACTAGGGCGTTGCTCTAGATCGATCCAAACGACCCGTTTGAGTCCGGACCACGCAGCACTGATTGGCTGATGCTGGATCTGAATTGGCTGGTGGAGGTCTTTGATTGGAGTTGATTGGTGATAATGGAGGCTGTAATGAGCATGTCCTCGAGTGGCGTCAGATTCGCTGAGATGCATGCTGATGAAGTGCTTAAAGCGCCTCGGTCCTCTGTGTTGCGAGTAAGCGCGGCCCTCGGCGCAGCACATTTACTTCATTAAGAGGCGTCTCTCGTCCTCAGAGAGTAATGATGAGCTGGAATGTGCCGAAGCTTCAGAATGAGGGTGAAGACGACAACAGGAATGTCAATTCTTCCATTAGTTTCTATTCCTACATGTCTGTCTCCAGGTTATTATTGTAAAAAGAAAATGAAAGCTACATTAAAAAAAAACTGTTAACAATTCATAATGAGTCCACTGAATGTGAGTTTAAGAACCCATGTGCAGTTTTATTCAAAAGTAATCCCAAAATATAAACAGACTTCACTTGATTTGACAGAAACATGAACTCACCAACAGCAGATTACAGTAACAATACTCGACAAAAACAAGGGCAACATGGGGGCTATATATATCAAACCATGTGGGTCACATGACATAAACTAACCAATGAGAACCAAGACACATGACTAGGACAACCAATAAGAACATGACACACAGACAAGAGTACCACATAACAGGAACATGAAACAAGGCAAAATATCAAAATAAAAGACACGAAAACCTAAACCAGAAACAAAACCCAAACCCCACGTTACACAATTAAATAAAAATTATTAAAATTTAAATAAAATAAAAGTTCTGAAACTAAAAACTAAAAACTAAAATACATTTTTATGACTCTAAAAATTAAATAAAATAAAAAAGTTGTTTAATTTTTTGTTTTCACCTTTGTTGTGGCATGTCCTTAAACTTTCAGTCACCATTGCCATAACGTAAAAATGACTTAACGAAGCCAAACAACAATTCAGCGTTCATGAATGCAGAGATAAACGATTTCACGGTTTGAATCCTGCAAGAGAAGATTCATGAATCCTGTGCTGCTGAACGAATCATTGAAGCATCTGATACAAACTAAGTGTTCTTTACTTTTATAAGACATTAATCATTAACTGAATCACTGCATCCTGCATGTTGAGCGTGTCTAGAACATACAGATCCTCTAACAAGCGTTCATCAAAGGTCTGCGTGAGGACGTTCAAGAAGAGCATTGAGAATCATCTCGAGGTGAGTAAGATGTGATTCATTCACTTCTGCTTGTTTCTTGTTTCCGCTCTGCTGTGGGTTTGATCGTATGCTTCATTAATGTGAATTGTTTTTGTTTGTGTGTTGTGTTGGTCATTCATACTAATGGCAGCTGATTGGCTGGAGTGTGTCTGTGTTTGTGATTGGCTGAGATCTGGGCTGCATCATGTAGTTACAGAAGTTTTTAGAGAGTTTTGTTTTTGTTTGACTCAGTATTTCAGCAGACTGTCAGAAGTTAAGAAATGTTGCGCTCTTGTGTGTTTATATGTGACCCTGCAGCACAAAAGCAGTCATAAGTAGCACAGGTATACAGGTCCTTCTCAAAAAATTAGCATATTGTGATAAAGTTCATTGTTTTCTGTAATGTACTGATAAACATTAGACTTTCATATATTTTAGATTCATTACAACACAACTGAAGTAGTTCAAGCCTTTTATTGTTTTAATATTGATGATTTTGGCATACAGCTCATGAAAACCCAAAATTCCTATCTCAAAAAATTAGCATATCATGAAAAGGTTCTCTAAACGAGCTATTAACCTAATCATCTGAATCAACTAATTAACTCTAAACACCTGCAAAAGATTCCTGAGGCTTTTAAAAACTCCCAGCCTGGTTCATTACTCAAAACCGCAATCATGGGTAAGACTGCCGACCTGACTGCTGTCCAGAAGGCCATCATTGACACCCTCAAGCAAGAGGGTAAGACACAGAAAGACATTTCTGAACGAATAGGCTGTTCCCAGAGTGCTGTATCAAGGCACCTCAGTGGGAAGTCTGTGGGAAGGAAAAAGTGTGGCAGAAAACGCAGCACAACGAGAAGAGGTGACCGGACCCTGAGGAAGATTGTGGAGAAGGACCGATTCCAGACCTTGGGGGACCTGCGGAAGCAGTGGACTGAGTCTGGAGTAGAAACATCCAGAGCCACCGTGTACAGGCGTGTGCAGGAAATGGGCTACAGGTGCCGCATTCCCCAGGTCAAGCCACTTTTGAACCAGAAACAGCGGCAGAAGCGCCTGACCTGGGCTACAGAGAAGCAGCACTGGACTGTTGCTCAGTGGTCCAAAGTACTTTTTTCGGATGAAAGCAAATTTTGCATGTCATTCGGAAATCAAGGTGCCAGAGTCTGGAGGAAGACTGGGGAGAGGGAAATGCCCAAATGCCTGAAGTCCAGTGTCAAGTACCCACAGCCAGTGATGCTGGTGTTGGTCCACTGTGTTTTATCAAGGGCAGGGTCAATGCAGCTAGCTATCAGGAGATTTTGGAGCACTTCATGCTTCCATCTGCTGAAAAGCTTTATGGAGATGAAGATTTCATTTTTCAGCACGACCTGGCACCTGCTCACAGTGCCAAAACCACTGGTAAATGGTTTACTGACCATGGTATTACTGTGCTCAATTGGCCTGCCAACTCTCCTGACCTGAACCCCATAGAGAATCTGTGGGATATTGTGAAGAGAAAGTTGAGAGACGCAAGACCCAACACTCTGGATGAGCTTAAGGCCGCTATCGAAGCATCCTGGGCCTCCATAACACCTCAGCAGTGCCACAGGCTGATTGCCTCCATGCCACGCCGCATTGAAGCAGTCATTTCTGCAAAAGGATTCCCGACCAAGTATTGAGTGCATAACTGAACATAATTATTTGAAGGTTGACTTTTTTTGTATTAAAAACACTTTTCTTTTATTGGTCGGATGAAATATGCTAATTTTTTGAGATAGGAATTTTGGGTTTTCATGAGCTGTATGCCAAAATCATCAATATTAAAACAATAAAAGGCTTGAACTACTTCAGTTGTGTTGTAATGAATCTAAAATATATGAAAGTCTAATGTTTATCAGTACATTACAGAAAATAATGAACTTTATCACAATATGCTAATTTTTTGAGAAGGACCTGTATTTGTAGCAATAGACAAAATGATCCATTTCTCTTTTATGCCAAAAATCATTATGATATTAAGTTAAGATCATGTTCCATGAAGATATTTAGTAAATTTCCTACCGTAAATATATCAAAACTTCATTTTTGATTAGTAATATGCATTGCTAAGAACTTCATTTGAACAACTTTAAAGGAGATTTTCTCAATATTTAGATTTTTTTGCTCCCTCAGATTCCAGATTTTCTAATAGTTGTATCTCAGACAAATATTGTCCTATCATAACAAACCATACATCAATGGAGAGATTATTTATTCAGCTTCAGATGAAACAATGGGCATAATTCATAGCTCCTGATCAAACACCTATCCGCTCTCACAGCTCAACTGTTTCTGTGGAAACGGCTCAAGATGCAGGGAAATATTACAGCTGATATCAATCATGTGTGCTGAAGAGTTTCAAAATTGATTTGAGCCCCTTCACTTCATATTTAACAGCAGGCCTAAAATAAAATAACATGACTCCAACCAAAATAACTCAGAGCTGAGAGACCCAGGTTAAAGGGTTAGATAATTCTGTCATCAATTACTCTTTCTCAAGTGGTTCTGAACCTGCATGACCTCCTTCTGCTGAACACAAAAGAAGATATTTTGAAGAATGTTCCAAACAGCCGCTGGTAGGCATTGAATTCCAGAGAACGGAAAAAAAAGAATTGAAGCATCAAGTGTTTGTTTACCAACTCTCTATTTATGGATAAACTGTCTCTTTAATGGATCGTCTCAGATCATCATTGCAGGGTTGAATAAGGACCACTGAAGAGATCTCTGGATAAATACTAATGTGTGATTAGCTGACTCTAGCCGTGTGTCAGCCAATCAGACGCCTGCAGCTCATGGCTCATCTGCGCTCTTAATAAACTGCTAAAGGTCAATCTCTGTTTTGTGCCACACTGAGTCAGTGTTCTGCTGAAACACAGCACAGAAATGAACCTCTCTGAACCCAATCACATAACATTCGCTCATGCGGAGGATTGTTTGCTGTTCCTATGATTTACTGAGAGAAAGAGAAATGAAAGACTTTGTGTTTCAGTCACGATGAGCATCAGACTCGTTTAGAAACAATATAATGTGTTTTACTGCAGGTGTCACTCTTGTAAAACATCTTGATGACTGAAGTGTTTTTTGTTGGTGCTCTGAAGCCTTTTTTCATGAATCTATATTCATTAATGCATAGACATTTCTATATCTATAGCCTGAAGCATAATATAAATAAATATGTGAATTATTTGGAATATAATAATTTTAATGCATAAACAGACTAAAATGTTTTGTTTTTGAGTCATGGACAGGGTTATTTTTATGGTCCTCAGATGTAAGTCTTACTGAGAGGTCTGTGGCTTTTGCCCTGAAGCTGATGCACACAAACACGCGACGCAGAACATGAAAAGGAGGTTTAATGATGTAATTTAGGCTCACACAATCACGCAGCATCCTCTGAATCCTCTGAATCCTTAGCTAATATGAAGCTAAATCTTGAGTTGATTTGTGAATAAAGTTGTTTTTGTCTGCATCAAGCTCATAGCCACAACACGGGCCATTGCTGTGGAGTTCTGACTGGTTGCTAAGGTGGTGTTATGCAGTTGCTAGGGTGTTCTGGTGTTTGTGGCTCTGGTCTGCTGATGTAGACTGGCTAGTGTTCACTCATTAGCATCTTGTGCACAGAAAAAAAAACTGTAATACTGTATAAGATTTCCATTCAAACTGAAAGCATAAATCTAGGCTACTGTATGTGCTGCTGGTTTCAGAGCAAAATACAAAACTGTGACATTTCATTCCCTTCTCTCCGCAGCGCATACAGCATACTTAATTCCTGGCAACCCACCAAAAAAAAAAGCTTCCTGATTTTAAATTTGAAAATGATGAAAATTAATTTAAAAGTAAAAAAAGAAAGAAAAGAAAATGTAATATTTACATCACAGTCCAATCACAAACACATACATACTCCAGCCCATCAGCTGCCATTAGTATGAATGCATTTCAACTGAATGATGACTGTTTACTATTGAATTTAATTGAATTTTGTTTGCATAATTGAATCATTATTTTCTTGTTTATGACCGTGAACCTGCTTTGAAACAGTCTGTATTGTATAATGCAATTGATAACAAAGGTGACTTGAATGATCAACACAAGCTCGACACACAGGCCATGACACAACAATCAGGTCAATTCACATTACAGCAGCAGTCGAGCAGATCTGAATGAATGAAGTGTTATCGTCTCTATCCATGCGCCTCGCGCTGCTTTTGTGTTTGTAACAAGTCTTGTTAGTGTTTGAGTCACTGAAGCGGTTTATTCGTCTGAATGAGACTCAGAATGAATCAGTTTGAGGCCGTGAGGCCGAGTTAAAGATGAAGTGTGTTCTTGTTCTGTCTTATAACACCTCATCCAACCCCAGAAGCAGTCATAATTCAACACTGTGATTACTATAGATTAGAAGTGTTCACAGAACTGCTACAGGGAAGCCACTGGCGAACAGATTTCTTTGGAACAAGAAGGCTGATACTCATTAGTGGAGAAAGATGTTTTTTTCCCCCATTGCAGTTCCATGTTTGACCAGCAGGGGCTTTACTGAACCCTGCTAACCAGCCAAGCCTTGACCTCCAGCTTGAGCTGCCAGTGTGTCTGTCCTTCATCCTCCTCCAGGAGCGTTTTTAGCTGTTCATCAGTACTGGGACACAGATCTGCTATCAAACAGTGCATGCTCTTATTTATTTATTTTTTATGTTTTTTTAATATATATATATATATATATATATATATATATATATATATATATATATGCATGCACAGGCTATGATTAGTCTTTACCTGCAGTACAGAGTCATTCAGTAGCCACATGCACATGCTTCATCATTACAAACATCAGAAGACATTTGCATGTTTTAGTTCCTATTTTTAGTAAATATCCCTCTCATCCAGGAATCTTTTTGTCTTAAGTGTCTTATGGTTTGAGAAACTGCTGCAAATGATTCAGCGTGTGACTGAACTGTCTGAATGAATCAAACTGAATCATGAACAATTCAGACCATTTTGCAAAAATGAAAAAAACGATTTTTATTTTTAAAAATGAGAGTTTCACAATATGAGCGCATTCAGTCAGACGTCACTGAAATCATGCTGCGTCGCATTATAACACCATCCTTTTCTGCAGCTGAATGCATGTTCATGTAATGCCAGCAGCATTAATTTATTTTTATTCAATGATTTATCGGTCTTATTTATTAATCAAAACTTGAATGCGTGTATATGCAGAATGCTAAATATGGGACTGTGGGTAATGGGCCGTAGACACACTCCACGTCTGAAGGCTTATTCTGCGGTGTTTCTCTTCAGAGTCTTCAGCACACGTCTGCGCCGCTTCAAAAGAACAATCCCCTGATTCTGTCCAAATTTGAAGCGGCTCCTGCTGTCCAAATGTTGTGAAGTGTCCTGGTGAAGCGGCCAGATCTTCACCTGATTCAGTGAAAGTGACTGATTCTGACTGTAGTTCATGTGACTTGTGCACTATATTGTTCTGAATTCAGCCGAGTGTTTTTCCTCTCTTCTAATGTCTTCTAAGTCTGTGAAAAATCTGTGTGCCTTTTAAAGACAGAAATAGTTCAGAAGTGCCATAAAACAGATTAAAGAGGAATCACATCCTAAAAGTTATTTTTGGTTCAAAGGAACTTCATCAGGATATATCACACATAGGTCATGTGTGGCACAGATAAATAATGCTAAAGATTAAAATTAAACTAGTAGCACAGAACTAAACCAAAACTGAACAGAAACGTCCTTCAGAAAGGCATGAATCAGTGGGAACACGCTGTTCTGTGAAGATCAGCCTCTCTCTGGAATAAACCGCATTGCACTGCTTCATCCTCATGGAGCATCGCTGGAGATTCAAGAGAGACTCGTTCATAGTGACATAGACTCAAGGGCACAGTCACAGTAGAGAGAGAGCGAGCGAGAGATAGAGGCAGAGACTGAGAGAGAGAGAGCTGATGGAACAGCTTTGTTCAGCTCTCATTAAACTGCAGTGTCTGCTCATCTGTGTGTTTACATTTACATTTAGTCATTTGGCAGACACTTTTATCCAACGAGACTTACAATTGGGGAATACAAGAAGCGATTCATCTTGAAGAGGCAATCAGACAGAGGAAGTGCTCGTAACACCAAGTCTCAGTCATTGTTCAAATAAGTACAAGCTAGTAGGTGGAGAGAAAGATAGAGGGAAAGATTTTTTTTTTAATTTTTTTTTTTGAGTTTAGGATGAAGTCAAGTACTGCTGAAAGAGATGAGTTTTCAGTTGTTGCTTGAAGGTTGCCAGGGATCCGGCGTTCCGGATAGGGGTGGGAAGATTATTCCACCAGCCAGGAATGGTGAACGAGAATGTTCTGGAGAGTGATTTTGAGCCTCTCTGTGATGGTACCACAAGGCGTCGCTCACTAGCAGATCTCAGACTTCTGGAGGGGATGTAGGTTCGTAATAGTGAGTGGAAGTAGGAGGGTGCTGAGCCTGTGGTAGTTCTGTACGCAAGCATCAGTGTCTTGAACTAGATGCGAGCTGCCACTGGTAGCCAGTGCAAAGAGATGAAGAGAGGTGTAACATGGGTTCTTTTGGGCTTGTTGAAGATCAGTCGTGCCGCTGCATTCTGAATCATTTGTAGAGGTTTGATTGTGTTTGATGGCAGACCAGCCAGAAGAGCATTGCAGTAGTCCAGCCTAGAAACAACAAGGGCCTGGACAAGAAGTTGCACAGCATGCTCTGTCAGAAAGGGCCTGATCTTTCTGATGTTGTGTAGTGCAAACCTGCAGGATCGAGCAGTCTTTGCAATGTGCTCTTTGAAGGTCAGCTGGTCATCAAAGATTACACCAAGATTTCTGACCGAAGTTGATGGGGTAATCATTGATGAGCCTAACTGAATCGTGAAGTCGTGCTGTAGAGTCGGAGTGGCAGGGAAGACAAGAAGTTCCGTCTTTGCCAGGTTGAGCTGTAGGTGATGTTCTTTCATCCGTGCCGAGATGTCCGCCAGGCAGCCTGAGATCCGTGCAGCTACCGTTGGGTCATCTGGTTGAAAAGAGAGAGAGAGCTGTGTGTCATCGGCGTAGCAGTGATAGGAGAAGCCATGTGCATGTATGATGGGACCCAGCGATGTAGTGTATGTGTAGAAGAGGAGGGGTCCAAGAACCGATCCCTGAGGAACTCCAGTGACCAGTTGATGTGGTTTGGATACCTCCCCTCCCCAGGCCACCCTGAAAGATCAGGGTGGCCTGACCCTAACCTAATCTCTTCAGAACTAACCCTAACCTAACCCTAACCCGGTGAGATAGGATTCAAACCAGCGAAGTGGAATTCCAGTGATGCCCAGTGATGCCCAGTGATGAGAGGGAGAATCTGATGATTGACAGTGTCAAAAGCAGCAGAAAGATCCAGCAGAATGAGGACTGACGATTTGGAATCAGCCTTTGCAGTTCGCAGGGCTTCAGTGACTGAGAGTAGCGCAGTCTCTGTTGAATGGCCACTCCTGAAACCTGACTGTTTAGCATCCAGCTTGTTGTACTGTGAAAGAAACCCTGAGAGCTGGTTGAAGACAACTCGTTCGAGTGTTTTCCCTATGAATGGAAGGAGAGAGACAGGTCTGTAGTTTTCTAAAAGAGAAGTGTTTAATGTAGGTTTTTTGATCAGTGGGGTTACCCGAATCTGCTTGAATGCTGTGGGGAAGATGCCTGTGAGGAGAGATGTGTTGATAATGTGTGTGAGTGCCGGTAAGAGTGTGGGAGAGATTGTTTGGAGAAGGTGTGAGGGGATCGGGTCGAGAGGACATGTTGTAGGATGGCTGGAGAGGAGAAGTTTGGATACTTCTGCCTCGGTGAGGGGACAGAAGGAGAAGATGGGAGTTAGAGCAGTGGATGTGATTGATTGGAGGTCCTGTGGAGTTGAGAACTGGTTACTGATTGTTCTAGTTTTGTCTGTGAAAAAAGAGGCAAAGTCGTGAGCGGTTATCAAAGTGGTGGGAGGTGGAGGAGGGGGACAGAGGAGAGAATTAAATGTTCTGAAGAGATTACGCATGTCTGGAGCGCTGGTGATCGTGTTGTGGAAATGTGAGGATTTGGCAGTGTGGACTTCAGTAGAGAAAGATGAAAGCAAAGACTGATACCTACTCAGGTCCGACGGATCGTTTGATTTGCGCCATTTTCTCTCTGCCACTCTGAGTTTGGTCCGATTCTCACGAAGAAGATCGGATGACCAGGGGTTAGAAGGGACAGCCCGTGCTGGCCTGGAGGAGAGAGGACAGATGTAGTCTAGACAAGAGGTTAAGGTAGAGCATAAAGTGTCAGTGGCTGCATTTACATCCAGAGAAGAGAAATGGGTAGGCGAGGGAAGAGAGGAGGATACTACAGAGGAAAGAAGAGAGGGGGAAAGGGAACGTAGGTTGCGTCTGAAAGTAACCGGTAAGGGCACCTGGGTAGCAAAATGTAAAGTAAATGTAATGAAGAAATGGTCAGAGATATGTAGTGGATGTACCAGAATGTTATCTGTAGTACAATTGCGTGTGTAAATTAAGTGGAGTTGGTTGCCTGATTTGTGCGTGCTAGTAGTGGTGAGGCGTTTGAGATCAAATGAAGCTAGGAGTGACTGGAAGTCTGTAGCATAAGGCCTGTCTAGGTGAATGTTGAAATCGCCGAAGACTAAGAGTGGAGTGCCATCCTCCATGAAAGACGACAGCAGTCCGTCCAGCTCATCTAGGAAGGTTGGTGGTATTTGGCCCGGGGGACGATAGATTACCACAATCTGGAATCTTATAGGAGCTGTTACAGTAACGGCATGAGATTCAAATGAGTTGAGATTGTCTAGGGGAGAGTGGGTAGAGTATTTCCAATTGTTAGAAATGAGCAAACCAGTGCCCCCACCCCGGCCAACTTGCCTGGGGGTGTGAGAGAAAGAGAAATTGTGAGAGAGCAGCTGGGGTTGCTGTGTCTTCTGGACGGATCCAGGTCTCAGTCAAGCCCAGGATGCTGAGTGTGGAATGTAAGGAAAAAGCAAAAATGAAGTCGGCTTTGTTGACAGCTGACTGGCAATTCCAAAGACCTACAGAGAAAGAAAGAGGTGCAGTGGAAGATGTAGAGAGTGCGCAGGTTAGCAGGGTTACGTAACCTTCTGCGTGTGTTTTTAGAGCGAGGTTGAGAGAGAACCGGAATGGTTTGGAAACACATGATAGACGTGGAAGGATAGAGGATAGGAAAGTGTGAGGGAAGATAAAAACGATACATAAGTTTGTGCTCGGTGTCGTTGCTCGGTCAAAGTCGCGCAGGAAAAAGTCGTCTGTCTTTACACTCGTTGGTCTTCACACGAGGAGGCTGAACGCTTCCCAGCGCTCTGACATCAAATAAATACAGTCTAAGAAACTAGAGTGAAAACAGCTGTGGCCGGCTTCTGATCAGCCCAGCCAATAAGGTAGGACTGCTAATAGCTCAAGACGAAACTAAGGCCCCGTCCACACGAAGACGGGTTTCTCTGTATACGCATAAATTTTTTACCGTATAGGCGTTTCGTCCACACGAAACCGGCGTTTTCGAAGAGTGAAACCGATCATTTTTGAAACCGGGTCCCAGGGTGGATAAATTTGAAAACGCCGTTTTCATGATTTCGTGTGGACGGCGAATAACACTTTGCACAATCACACAGGGGTGCGTTTCCCAAAAGCATCCTTAGCCAACTATGGATGTAAATCCCATTGAACTCTATTGGTAACGACGTAACTTGCGACCATAGTTGCTTTTGAGAAACGCACCCCAGGCTTGTTCTCAGCTGAGGCGCAAATTATTCTAATTACCAGTAAGTGCAATCAAACAGAAAAACCTACGAAAATGCAGAGTAGAAATAGGTAGGAATTCCTTCCTATTCCTTCCTAGTAGCAAGTAAATAATTTAAACAGCAGAACTGCGACCAAGTTATTCAAAACACTTACGCGAGCTGCCATCCGACTCTTCTGGTGACTAATCGGCTTTCCTGTGTTTGCTGAGTGATGATACAGGCTGAAAAGAAGCTGGAAACAACATCTCAGAACCAACAAGCCATGAAAGCTCTTTATATAAAGAACGACTCGCTTTAGCTGGTGTGGACGGAAGCAGGAGGCGTTTCTCTGATTATAAACACGGCTGAGAATCAGAGAATGTGCACTTTCATTTGTTTGGTCCTTTTTTCACTTCATTTCTTCATATGTACGGTGTCACATCTTTACAGCTCTACATAATTTGTTAGAATCGTGAGGAAAGCAGAACGAAAGTACTCCATCTAAAGCCATTACAAACATCTTCTTAATATAAGAAATATTTTGAATGTGGTTTTTTTTCAGCTCAGATGTGACCCTGGAGCACAAAACCAGTCATAAGGGTCAATTTTTTTTAATAATCTTTCCATTGATGTATGGTTTGTTATGATAGGACAATATTTGTCTGAGATACAACTATTAGAAAATCTGGAATCTGAGGGAGCAAAAAAATCTAAATATTGAGAAAATCTCCTTTAAAGTTGTTCAAATGAAGTTCTTAGCAATGCATATTACTAATCAAAAATGAAGTTTTGATATATTTACGGTAGGAAATTTACTAAACTTCATGGAACGTGATCTTAATATCCTAATGATGTTTGTCATAAAAGAGAAATGTATAATTTTGATCCATACAATGTATTGTTGTCTATTGCTACAGATATACCTGTGCTACTGATGACTACTTTTGTGCTGCAGGGACACAGATGTACTGAAAGACTTCATCAGATATTATTAGGCCCTATATTTAGAACAGAAATGGAAAATTCTCTCTGCAGGACTATTTCAGATGAGAGAAGTGACAGAAACGGCATCTGAACCTGAAATCTTACACACTGTAAAACCAAATTAGTAAGCAGAACTCAAAAAAATTGATGTAACTCGTTGCCTCAATTTTTTTAAGTTCATGAACTTAAAAAAAAATATATTTCAAAAGGTTAAATATTTGGATTACATGTTACATAAACATTTTAATTACAGTTAAATTAAAACTTATCAAATCAACTTAAACATTTTCAGTTATAGCAACTTAAAATTTTCCTTACCCATTCTCATTGTATTAAGTTAACATTACAAAAAAAAAATAAGTACACAAATAACCATTTTTAAGTAGCATCAACTCAATATTTATTAGTCTTAGTCATTTGTTTTACAAGTACAAGTAACTCAAAACCTTTGACACACAAGACTCAAAATCGTATGCCTAAAAACTCAATTTTTGTGGTAACTCGTTGCCTCAAATATTTTGAGTACAAACAACTTCAACAGTTTAAGTTACAGTGAGTTACACTGAATTCTTGCCATCTTCTATTTAACACTGCAGTGTTAATTTAAAAGACAGAAACATAAAACAATTCAGAGATGCACTAGGCTAAAACCTGAACACCAGATTAAGATAGCACCTCTAAAATTACAAATGTATGAACCTGCATGAAACTTTACAACAGCATGTACCATTTAAAACTAAAATACCTGTACATTTATCAAGTACTACCCAGCTGTACTTAACAACTCTCAAGAACAAGAGCAGTATTAATGCCAAATAACATTAATAAATACAAAAGGCACACTGTGCATATTGTGGGGGAAAAAAAAAAAAACAATTGGTGCAGAAACATTTTAACCATTATTTTCACAGAAATAACCTACATTGAACTACAGAGGAACTGCCAGGCCTTAGTAATTATTCTGATGCGCATCGTCATTTTTGAGACTCTGTAACTTGGGTGACAGTTTACCATCGTCAAGACCAAGTAAAATCTTCTGAATGAATTCAAAAGTGTTGGTCAGTCCCCTGGGATAGCTGAGGTGTAGTGCATAGATCAGTCCAAACATTACCAGGAAGGCATCAGCAAATCTGGGGAGGTTGCCCACAACCCGCTTTCAATGACAACAGATTTTCACAGGCTGGAAGTGAACTGGACTTGTGTCATTATCTTTGACGACTGCGAGGAGGGCCACTGCAACATCTAAAAGCTCTGGCTCATCAGATGTGTCCTGTAAAATAAAATAGATATAAAAGGATTAAAGATTTTTATTAAGATTTTTGACAAAAATATTTACAGCAGGTTTAGTGCAAAGATAAAGGCATTTAGTTAGTCATGAGATTTAACAAACAATATTGCTTCAGACCAACTGACAGAAAGTTTAATGATTTTGATTGTTGTGTGAACAAACTACAGTATGACGATTTTAAACAGAAGATCAGTGTTCTACAGGACCCAGCTAAGCTACCAGTAAACAAGAAATTGATACTATGCTAAAAAAAAAACTATAAAAATGCTTAATTTTGTTTAAAGCAATCTAGTACCAAAGGTTTTTTTTTTTTTTACAGTAAGGTCAAAGAAAACAAATCGCTTCAAATCTCTTCAAATCACACAAACTATGTGATTTGAAAGACTGAGCAAGGGTAAGCGTGTAAGTATGTCTGTATTCATATGAACTGTTTACTTAATATGGTCGTGAGATTTAAAAAAAACTCACTGTGCAGGTCTTGAAAAACTCAGAGACGTCCTCACGTAGATACACAGGAAGGGCATGAAGAACAGTAACACGCTTTGTGTGTATGTCATGAAACGCCTATAACGATAAAAACAGAATTGTACATAACTTATTTAAATGTTAAACAACACAAGATATACAAAATCAGACAAATACCAAAAAAAAAAAAGTGGACAAGTTGTTGTATTCAAAGCTCATTTGAATCATCAAACTTTTCAAATGTTTTCCAATGTTCCTCTTTTAATTAGGAATTAGACCTATAAAAAAGGGATAACAATATTTGTACCTGTTCATCATGGAGTTTTAGGATTTCAGTCAAAGCATCTGATGTCTTCCCGGTTCTGCCTTCTGTCTGAACAGGGTCATCAGTCTAGGAAGATGTCGGTCAAGCTCTGAGTAGAATGTGTTGGGCAGGTTCTGGTTTGTAATTCGTAGGAACTCTGCATACACCTACATTTTAAAACAAAGACAGACTAATATAACTAAATATAACATTGGAATCCATAACAGCACTTACAACTTCATCCAGTGCAGATTCTGCCACATTGCAACCATTTCTCTGCAATATATCTTTAATTGCCTCCTTGATCAAAGGCTGAGATAAGAAGCAGACCTGATTTAAATGCTCCACTATTTCTTGGGTAGCTGTGTTTGAGACATGTAGGATTGCCTGCATCTTCAAAAATAAGGAAGATAAATTCATTCTGAGATGTTTTTTTAGTTCGTCAGTGTCACACTGACCATCATCCCCCACTGGATCCTCATCTGTGCCTGGAGGTTCTTCATACAAATCACCATCAACTGCAGGAATACTGGCTTGACCAACTTCACTGACAATGTCATTTTGAAAGTCTGATGAAACACTTGCTTGGTGTGATCTACTTTTATGAGAATTGAATGAAGAGTATACATTTGTGGTAAAGCTACAATCCTTGTATGGGCAAGCCACCATTTCATGATTTCTTAAATGCCTTCTAAGATGGCAGAAAAGAACAGATTCAGAAAATTGCTGCTGAAATGGGCATAAAGGGCATTTAAATAACAGAGCCTGCTGAGAGTGTTCTGCACTACTGCCAAATTGGCGAGTATGATATCTTGACAAATGAGTTCTAAGACTATTAAGTGTCTTAAATGTACACATGCAATCATTATAGATGCATGGAAGAGGGCTTACACTGGAAAAGTGACTGTGTTGAAGTCTGTAGTGCTTAAATACTTGCAATCTGTCAGTAAAAGAAGCTGAGCACAACTTACATTGCCAAATCATACTGTAGCCAACAACCTGAAAGAAAAAAAAACAAAATTAATGTTAGAAAGTGTATAGCTCCATCAAAAAAAGTTTAATTATTAAGTACAAGTCAACTAACAGGTTACATGATCATGACCAGGGAATACAACTAACACTGTTTTCGTTGTAATGTGTTTTTTCATGTGTACAGATAGAAAAATGTATGTTAATGTTACACCAAACATAGAGCGGAGTACTATATAATAGACAAGGCTGTTTAAATATTAAGCAGGAAAATGATAAATGTGGACCTCTTCATATAGACATCTCAGCGCTGTTTTATATTTCTAAACAGACGTCATCAGTCAAAACTTGAACACATAACGGCTCTATATCATTTTGCCAAATTACAGGCTTTACTGGCACATTTCTGCAATGGCAAATGCTCTCCAGCTCCCTAATTTGCGTATCAGTGGCACGCCAACACATTGGGAAAAGTATATGTTCTAAGTTATCTAGTTTTGTGCACACCAGACAAAATTAGCAATAAATTTTTATTTTTTATTTTTTTATTTATTAAATTCTTGCTCAGAAATACAAATGTAACAGAACATATGCCAAGGCAAACATCCAGGGGTTCAAGGGTAGCCAAACAATACATAGCGATTACAAATCATAAGAGAAAGAATAAAGAAAAAAAGTAAAAATAAATGATAAATAAATAAAGGAGATAAATAAATGAGAAAAAATAAGACATAAAATAGATAAACAGATCACATAACAACTAATATACTCTTTTCTCACAACATAAATAAACAAATACAAATTATACAAAAACACCAAAAAGTGAGCATACATTTAAAGTTTTAATTGCCTTTTTGTTATAGGAGGTAGATAAAGATTTAATATAAATTTTAATATCTTCTTGAAAATAAGAAAAGTTTGGGGTAACTTTCATGACCTTGCATTTGTGGATAAAAAACTTTGCAAGCAAAATAATTAAATTGCAGAGAAAGTAAGCATTTCTATATTGCTTCTCAAAAGTGAAAATTCCAAACAAAACATCCTTAAAGAAAAGCTCAAAGTCATTGTGTATGAAATTTACAATGAACTGGCAAATGTCTTGCCAAAGTTTTCTTGTATGAACACAATGCCAAAAAAGATGCAAGACAGTCTCTGGTTGCGAGTCACAAAAAGTACAGTTCACATCTATGCTTAGATTGAATTTTGACACAATAAAGGTTTTAACAGGATAGTACTGATGAATAAGCTTAAAAGAAATCTCTTTAACCTTATTTACCAATAAATACTTGTTAGGAAGCGTCCAAACCTTTTTCCACAAAATATTTTCCACTGATCTATTCCATTTTGAAACCGCTTGAGGAGTGGAAACAAAATCATTAAGAAAAAGAAAGCGAATATTTCTGTTATTTTTCAAAGTAGATTTAAAACATATCCCACCTACGTACGTGTCAACTGGGTTTGGAAGAGGCATTTCAGAACTTGTCAAAGCACTGTTATAGCCCTTAAATAACATAATTACACCATTCGGAATAGCACCAAATACAGTGGCAAACTGTTTTGGCGTAACAGGAAAATTATAGTGAGAAAGAAATTCTTGATAAGTAAACAAGTAACCATTCTGATGAAATAACTGACTAACCCGATTGTTACCATTCTTAAACCAGTTCTCAAAAAATAGGGACTTATGCTTATAACATATATTCTTATTATTCCAAATGAAGTAACTAGTTGGAGAAAAATTGTGCTTGAAAATCATAGACCATGCTAAAAGTGCTTGTTTGTGGAAATTAGAAAGAGCAACAGGGATCTTCTCAATACTGTAGTTACATAGCAATAGAAATTTCAAGCCTCCCAACTGTGAAAAGACATAATCTGGTATAATATTCCAAATACTGGATGTGTTTTTCAAGTAATTCCTCAACCAGTTAATCTTAAAAGGTATTATTTAACGTTGCAAAATCAACAAAATTAAGACCACCGTTACTATAACTGTTGGATAAAACAGATTTCTTGACATAATGAGTCTTATTTTTCCATACAAAGTTACATAATTGTTGATCAATCTTTTTACATATTACTTTATCAGGTTCTAAAGAGATGGCTGCATATGTTAGACGTGAAATGCCTTCAGCCTTAGAGAGGAGAATCCTTCCTTTTAGAGATAAGTCTCTCTGAAGCCACTGATTGAATTTTCTTTTAGTTTTCTCTAAGATAGACAAGAAGTTTAAATTGCACCTAAGTTTTGGATTTTTGGATATTACTATTCCAAGGTAGGTAATTGTCTCTTTGACTTGGATATTACATACACTGGAAAGAGAGAGTTGTTTAACTGGCAATAATTCACATTTGTGCAAATTAAGAAGAAGCCCAGAAGCATTGGAGAACAATTTAATAGTATTAAGAGCTAAGGGAATCTGGTCTGAATTTTTAAGGAAAAGGGTAGTATCATCAGCCAATTGGCTGATGATGATCTCCTTTCCCATGACACTAATCCCTTGCAAAGTACTATTCTTAATGTGATTGGCTAATAATTGAGTAGTCAAAAGAAATAAATATGGCGAAATGGGGCAGCCCTGGCGTATTCCCCGTTGCAGATCAAATCTTGGAGAGGTACCGTATTTAAGCTTAATTGAGGAATTACCACGAGCATATAAAGTTTTAACAGTTTTAATGAACAGGTCTCCAAAACCAAATTTTTCTAACGTTTTGAATATAAAGCCATGTTCTATCGAATCGAAGGCTTTGTAAAAGTCCAGAAAAAGCATATAACTGTCATCCTTCACTAACTCTGAATAATCTAACAAATCAAGAACCAACCGAATATTGTTTGAGATGTGTCTGTTTTTTAGAAAGCCTGATTGTGTTTCATCTATTATGTCCTGTAAAATAATTTTTAAACGTTTTGCAAAGATTGTAGCAATAATTTTATAGTCGCAATTTAAAAGACTGATTGGACGCCAATTGTCTATTAGTAATAAGTCTTTTTTAGGCTTGGGGATGAGAGTTATTAAACTTTGAGTTAGGGTAGGTGGGAGAGACTCCACCCTAATGCTTTCGTATATAACTTCTAATAAAAAAGGGGCCAAATCTTTTGCAAATTTTTGGTAAAATTCCGAAGTAAGGCCGTCTATGCCTGGCGATTTATTAACCTTTAAAAATTGGATTGATTCAAGGACCTCAGCTAATGTGATGGGACGATCACAAAAATCTTTATCAGGATCACTAATATAGTTTATATTATCTATAGAGTCCATAAAGGATATAGTGCTGTCATAAGAGAACTGACTGCTATAAAGATTCTTATAGAATTCAGAACAATGTTTGGCAATTTCTTTTGGGTCTTCAGAGATAGAGTTACCTATTTTGAACTGATGTATATTATTTTTAGTTAGAGATTTTTCCAACCTAAAAAAGTAAGCCGAATTTTGTTCTCCTTCAAGCCAGCGTCTTCTGGACCTTACAAAAGCACCTTCAGCTTTTAGTTTATAAAGTTCATCCAATTTGTACTGACACTCAACAAGACTGTTACTTTCTTCCACAGATAAGCTATCAGGACTTTTAGATGACAGGTATGCAATGGTGGAAATTATGTTCTCTTCTTGTGCTCTGTTGAGTTTAGCAATATTACTACAATAACTTCTGAAAAACTTGCCCAATTCAAATTTAAGCAACTCCCAATGTTTCCCATAAATCCTTTCTGCTTTAGCTTTAGTCCAGAATAAATGAATTAACTCCTTTACCTTAAGAGTAACAGTTTCATGCTTAAGTACAGAGCTATTAAGTTTCCAGTAAGAGTTATGAATTTTAGAAGTAGACATTGGTAGTAAATCAATATGGATACGTATTGCTTTGTGATCAGTTAACGGGGTAGATAAAATATCAGTATTCAGATTGTCTTCAAGTGTACGGGAAACTAACCATAAATCTATTCTCGATTGCTTAGACCTTGAGTTATTACACCAGGTAAAGGCTCTGGTGTGAGGATGCTTAACTCTCCATGCATCAATCAGATCAAATCTTTGCATTAACATTTTTAGCTTTATATTCGTATTAGTACAAGAACCAGGAGGCCATCTGTCAATCAAATTATCTAATGTGATATTAAAGTCACCACCTAAGAGTATATGTGCATCAGGGTATGTAGCTAACCAATGAACAATTTTTTCTTCTAACTTATCAAAAAGAACATCATTCTCTGTTTTTAAATTGTACCCATAGATATTCATAACAATGAAATTAAAGTTCTGAATTTGAATAACATGACAAATAAAATGTCCATTGGTATCAAAGTCTGTATAAGGAAGTTTGCCAGCAAATAAGTTTTTGAGTGTACAAACACCTGCTGACCGTTGAGAAGCATGAGAACAAAAAATGTCATTTCCCCACTGGGATTTCCAAAAAGGCACATCCTCAGAGATGCTGTGAGTCTCTTGAAGAAAACAAAAGTCTGTTTTATATTGTTTGGCAAATAAAAAAAATGGCTTTCCGTTTTAAACTGTTCCTTAGTCCCCTGGCATTGAGAGAAGTTATAGATAAAGACATCAAAATAACAAGATTTGGAAAAAATAAAAAAATAAATCACTTGAACAAGTTCCTTAGAACAAAAGCTTAAAGACAGCTATAAACTGTGGTGAGAACATAGTGCTGCGTCAACTATGACTGCTTTGGACATTAACGGACGAAGAGCCCAAGAAATAAACTATTTGTTTCTAAAGAAAAAAAAAAAAGTATATATATATATATATATACTATGTATATATACGTACATAAACATGAAACCTTATTTCAAAAATGAGATTAATCAGCCTGATGGAAAAATCTCCTTTTTCTCCACGAAAGCACGACCGGCTACAAAATAGGCCATTTTTCCTGCTTTACGTGCCTCATCTACTAGTGGCCACAACTTCATCCTGCTTTCTCTGTCGGCCTTACAGAGATCCTCTCTGAAACGCAGACCTTTTTCCCGTAGATATGCGGAATTTTTGGCTGCCGCCCATACTGCTGCTCGGAGTGTACGCGAGGAGAACTGGATGATTATACCACGAGTATAATTCACTTTCTTCATTCCAACACGATGCACTGTGTCAATCACATCCGGAAGACGATCACTGTGTTCTGGCAGTAAATTCTGACAGATGCGAATCACTTCTTTCCTCACATTCTTCTCATCGATGTTTTCTGGCACGCCCTGTAATTTCAGATTCCAGCGTCTAGAGTACAGCTCCAATTCAGTGATGCGTGACTCCAAGACGTCGATTCGATTACTCTCCTTCAAAAGTGATGACTCGACCTGGGAAACTTTGGTCTTCACTTCATTCACATCTTCACATACAGCGTTCAGCTTTTCTTTCAAACCAGCAATGTGAGAAGTATTCGCCGCAACCATTGACTCCAGTTTATCAGACCTCATGTTGATTAGCTCAGAAAGTTTCGTGATAATGTCGTCAGCGGACTCACCACGTCCTTTTTTGTGAGGAGGCTTCAGAGGAGTTGAAGGAAGCGAGGGAAAATCTTCTACTGACAACACCGAAATTTCCATCTTCTCTTCAGACTTATAGTAGTCGTGACAACTGTCAATTAAAACGTTGCAGGCAGTTTCAGAGTTAGCTCTCGTCTCCTTGTCAGCAGCCATTTCTTTCTTCTTCGTCACAGAATTCTTTCTTTTCTTATCAGCTGACATGTTTCTGAACAGAGTGTGGTACACGAGTAACACTTAACATCCAAATAAAGCGTAAATTGATAAAGAAATGTCCGTTTTATTCCTCAGATTCAACTTTGTTGATGAGCGCTATAACTCAACACCTGTGCTCACGGCGCCATCTTGCGCGCCCCAAATTAGCAATAAATAAGCAATGGATGTTTTTTTTTAATCGCGTGTCACGCATGGACGTAACAATCTCAGCGCCTAATGTCTTTAAAACAAATGTAACGTTAGGCTAAATTGTTCACGCGGAATTACAGACTGATCCGTTTGAAAAATGATATAAGTTAGCTGATGTGTAACATATGCTTCGTCGTTCGTTGTTTTTATTAGGCCTATTTCATCAGTTATTCCTTGCTAGACATCCATGGATTTTGAATGTAAATATACGTAACAAACGAACGCTGTTTAAAGTTTTGTCTTGATTAAACTGTTGCAACTGTTCACTAGATAAAAAACACATTTAACACTTACCGTGACACCGACGTTGCTGGTAACTGCCGACAGCTTGAAGCCTACATCCTCCTCACTGCACTGCAGTCGCTTGTGGCGCCAACGTAACTTAAAAGTTATCCACGTGTTGCGCGTTCCCACAACGTCGCAAGTCTCACGTTGACCTTGGGGCACGTGAGCCTCGTAAGCCAATAAAATTATGACCCTTATGTCAACCGAGTCGTAACTTTTTAATCAAACATATTTTTTCCTGCCTGCCATATAAAGAAACCTCTAATGTTGAACCCACTTAGATGTTCGCTGAAGTTACAATTTTGAGCTCTTAAATTACGATCTTCTTAAGTTTTTGTTTCATAAGCTAATTGCTTACGTTATTATCTTTAGCAGTGATTCCTTAATATTCTCTTTGTGCTCACATTAAACCAGCTGTACATGTATGTAAAATTAGTGCTTAGAGTGAATTGAATATTTTTCTTGCTAAAATCTTTTACAGCTGAATTTATGAAGACCCAGCCATTATTAGGAAAATTAAGTATTTTTTTAAATATTAAATTATTTAAATACATATAATTTAATAAAAAATTACAAACAATTGGTTACACACACATGCACGCAAGCAAACACACAATGTTGAAACAACAAGAAATAAGTACAGTTAAATTATACACCTAAGTGGCACTTACTTAATAAGCAAATTGTTTCAGTTAATTAAAAATAATCAGTTCAAGTCACTCAAAAACTATAAAAAAGTCACATAAACTCAAAATATTTAGGTTAGTAGAACTGTATCAGAAAATTAAGTTTATTCTACTCAATAATTTTAATTATTTTGAGCATTTGGGTTTACAGTGCAGCTACAGTTCACCCATAAATCATATACTCACCCTCATGTCTTTCCAAACCCAGAGGACTTCAGAATTTAAAGACTGTTTCTATCCAGAATCATTTTAGTGACCAATGACCTCCACTGTATATGGACAAATTTAATTTAATTCTCAGATTTGTTAATTTCTGGGCGATTTATTCCTTTCAGAGCCTGTAGAACTAACCCTGCAGTGTATCAAACACTTCAGACAGGTTCACAATGAACAGCAGAGCTGATTCTGTGCTGATGAAGTTAACTCTCCATTACAATTACAGGTGTCAGGATGCGTTACTCAATTAAAGAGCTAATTAGCCAAAGTGCTGCAGTGGCAAATGCTGTAAGAATGACTCATAATGGAGAGCAAAGCTTCTCCTAATGACGTGTAGTGAGAGGAGGAGGATTTTCATTAACCAGCAGAATCACACAAAGCACACTTATTTCCACATGAAAGACTCACACCCCACTCCTGGAGAGACTGACAACATTGAAGGGACAGTCTGACCAAAAATCATCCTTCGGTCATCATTCACTCTTGTCATTACAAACCAGTATGGCTTTCTTTCATTTCTTCCTCCAGTGAAAAAGTGTTCTGATCTGAATCAGGAGAGAAATCTGCACAGATCAAAACAGCTCTAAACAAATATGTGGCTGGATTTTGATGTGAGAGACAACAGGAGATGCAGTTTTTTGCATTATTATGGATTATGGACTCATATTTTAGTTAAAGCATCTTAATGCTGGATTTGTTTCAGCTTTTATCTTCTCCAGATGTTAACTGATGGACTGGAGTGGTGTGGATTATTGTGATGTTTTTATCAGCTGTTTGGACTCTCATTCTGACGGCACCCATTCACTGCAGAGCATCCATTGCTGAGACACTGATGCAGAAACACATTTCTACAAACCTGATGAAGAAACAAACTCCTCCTGATCTCAGATGAACTGAGGGAGAGTAAATGCTCAGCAAATGTAAATTTTTGGGTGATCTGTTCCTTTAAGAGTGTAATGTTATTGGGAAACCTGGACTAGTAGAGTCAGAGCTGTGAAGATAAGCGTGAAATGCTTGAATGTGAAATATGAGGGCCATCCAAAAACATGCACCGTAGAAAACAGGAGCAAGATGTTTGATTATACGTGTAAAGAGAAGGGTCATCGCGGGGAAATGATTTGCATGTGTCTGAGAAGCCGTTTAAACTAATATAATCATATGTACAGTGCTTCTCGCTACACCTCTCCTCTACGGTGGTTATTTGTCTGTATTATGATCAATCGTGTCTCTGTATTTTTAACTGATTATTAATGTTTTATATGTAGAGGTGTTTTGTTTTGAACACAACAGGGAGATATGAAGATCTGATCTGCAGTGATTCACTTGTCCTCTCTCTGAACACTAAATATGAACCAGTCAGATGTTCCTCACATTAAGAGGGTCATGTCTCAAAGATTAAACCATACGGCCATTAGATTTTCTCTCCTCACAGCTTCTTAATAATCCCTCACATGGATGATCTCCTGACTGTTCATGCATCAGTGATGTATAATGCACACACACACTCTCTCTCTCACACACACGTCTTTCCTTTGATGATTGACACCTGTCACAGTAACACTGGCTGATGAAGGCTGCAGGGTTAGTGACACGTCATAAACTCATTTCTGCCTGAATTCCCTTCAAAAAAATCCCGAACAGATGAGGATGAATTATTACAGTACGAGGATGAAGTAGAGGATTCCGTCTTTCAGTTAATGTGGTTTGTTATCAGAAAGTTCCAGCCGTTAGAGCTGTCGACACGCTGAGTGTTCATTTTTGAACTCTCATTCTGTTCCAGCAATGCTTTTTTGATAGAATCATGTATATTTTAATGCAGAATGCAGGACATGTGATACCCAAACACATCTAGAGCCAAATGATAATCATTCATCTATTAATAACTGTCCTATATGATTAAACACAACCGCATATGAATTGTGAGAATCATAAATGACGAGAGGCAAGAGAATCAATGCTGTAACCATTTAAAATAAGAGTGGAGTAAATTAAACTTTCTTCTGAGAAATAAAAATCTGACATTGTCCGGCCAAAAGCTGTTTTCCGAACAGACCCGTGTGTGTTTAGTGAATAAATGACTCGGTGAACAGTGTGTGAATGCCAGTCGTACATTCATCACGTCCTGGTTGTTCCACACAGATTGTGATCGTGTCTTTATTGTGTTCAGAGCCAAACATCCATGATCACTTCTGCATGAGCGGCTCGTTCTGTGAGAATGAACTGATAATTACAGCATGCATCATTACTGGGTTATTTTACACCTGGCTGATCTGATGAGTTTATTCCACACACGCTGCTTTCAATCACAGCCTCTGAAACAAGTGAAGTATTGCAGACTGAGGCGTGAATAATGAATCATAAAACACTTGGTCTGGACTTCTGCCCTTTAATGCATCTGTATCCCCTGCAACATCTGACTTATCACCAGCAGCAGAGCAAAGTTCAGCTTTCTTCATTAAGTTCACTATCCTTCACTTCAAATAATGGCCTGCATGAGACATCTCTCTCATCTCATGGAGATTTCGAAAGCTTCATGATCCTGTCAGTCTCTGATTCATGTGTTCTGTGTGTGTTTGCTGCTCGTTTGTCCTCGTCAATACATCAATAACACTAATGAGTGTCCAGCGTAATCCTGATTCAGGCATCATAATGATCTCATAATGCACTATTTCAGCTCTTTCTGTCTCTCTTTGTTCAAAATGCCTTGAGAGAAATAAATGATATCTTCTCAGTCCGTTCATGAGATGATCACTGGGTTTCTGGAAGGCTGTTTAACCGAGAAAAAAGCAGCCATTTATGTAATAAATGCATTTGATTCAGAACCCGCTTGGCCTCAGAGTCATATAAGGTCTGATATTGATAAACGACACTGAATCAATGTACTGTATGACAGGATGGGACGGGGCTAGCTGTCACACGTTTCATGCTTTGAATATATTTCTCAGGGACGCTTCATAGTCATTTTCTGTAGAGACTCAAAGCCTTTAGTCTTGACTACAAAAAACATTTATTTTGCTGAAGATTATATGGATTTCAGCAGCATTTAACAAGAAAAACAACCACAAAACTCACACACAAACCATTGTTTTGGCTAACATTACAGTAATAGATTGTGTAAAAATACGATATATAACAAGGTCATTTGTGAATCTTGTATTTTCACATATGGAAATGTAATATATGACATACACTGCCTTTCAAAAGTTTGGGATCAGTACGATTTTTAATGTTTTAATGGAGTCTCTTCTGCTCATCGAGGCTGTATTTATTTGATCAAAAAAATACAGAAAACATCTAATATTGGTTTCCTATTTTAATATACTTTAAAACGTAATTTATTTCTGTGATGTGCAGCTGTATTTTCAGCATCATTACTCCAGTCACATGATCTTCAGAAATCATAATAATATACTGATTTATTATCAATGTTAGAAACTGCTTCATATTTTTCTGGAACCTGTGATACTTTTTCTTTGATTCTTTGAGGATTTTTTATTTATTTTTTTTTTTTAAAGAACAGCATTTATTGAAAATATAAATATTTTCTAAAAATATAATAAGTTTACTATCACATTTTTATCCATTTATCCAATGTTTCCAGCATTGTTTATAAATCAGTATATTATAATGATTTCTGAAGATCATGTGACACTGAAGACTGGAGTAATGATGCTGAAAATACAGCTGCAGATCACAGAAATACATTACACTTTAACACATATTCACATAGAAAACTATTATTATAAATTGCAATAATATTTTACAAAATGTATTTATTGATCAAATAAATACAGCCTTGATGAGTAGAAACCTCTTTAAAAAAAAAAAAAAAAAAAACATTAAAACATTAAAAACATTAAAAGACACATATAATATATACAAATTCCAATAGGAAATGTTTTAGTTTGTATAGGGTAAATACTTATATATAGTATACTTCTAGTTAAATCTGTCAGTAGGTTAGTTGTGTATAGGTTTATTGTCTGTATTTAGCACCGTGGTCGACTGAATGTCGCCACATGTAGCGGAATGACAATAAAGCTCAACTTGAACTTGAAATATGTACATATGTTAATAATATCTCTAAGATTAATATATGTAGCAGCCATATATGTCAACATGCTTAGTTTATATGCAAATGCATTAAACAACCTATATAAACATATATTGTGTGTGTGTGTGCGCATTTTCTTGTAATAATGTTTTAAAATACATGTCTATCTGTTACATATATGAATTGTTCACATTTCCAATAGGTTTTATTTATGTTTTTACTTTATGACAACATATCTCATAGGATATATGGAATATGTTATATTTGCGTTAGGGTTACTCAGGTGTGACAACTAGCCCCGGCGTGCTCCCACTGTATGAATGAGGAGCGCGTGAGTCGGATGTCTATGGTGCTCTCAAACAGGTCGCGTTGCATCTGCTCCGCTTGAGTCCCGCCTCGTAACATCAGCGCGGGGTGACGCGCCATCAGGCGGAGCGACGCGTCCGTCGCCTGCGGTTCGTCTGAGGATCGCGCCGCGGCTGCTTTAATGGTTTCCAGGATTCATGAGAAGGTAAGGTAAGGTCTTTCTAACGAGAGCAGACTCTTGATGACTCTTACAGGTGAATGTCTGCGTTTATTTGTGTGGATCGATATTGTTTGCGTTACAAGCTGCGTATAAAAGTATTATTTATGCTTTTTGTTTCACTTGATTTGACACGCAACTGATATTCAATCGGGTGTCAGTCTGTTATTGCTTTATATAATACAGAATACATGTTTATCTTCGAGTTGAGGAAAGCAAATCTGTCATTAGACGCGTTTCCACTGAGAATGCATTGATTCATCGATTCTCTTTTCGAGACTCAATCCGTGTCTCATTATTTATTTCAGCCCTAAAAGTTACAAAATGGCGTGAAAATCAGAGTATTTCTCCTTTTTCTTGTGTGAACGACAATACGAGTGTAATCCAAATAAATATAATACATGGTATTTGTTTATCAAGCACAGAATGCATTAATAAATCTACATAAAAGACATAAATCATAACGCGTGGCGGTCGGTGAACAGTATCCGAGCTGCTTCCACAGATGTGTGTTCGGTCGGTATATTTGACTGAGATCTGTATGTTTGTGTTGAAGCCTCATAAGAAGGAGAGTATTAAATGTCTTCGAAGTTTGTTAATGATAAATGAATATAAAACGAGAAGCGCGTGGGGTTTATCGGTCAAATCATGTTCTGCTGTGAAGCTCATGAGGTTAGTTTGAACTGCAGGGCGAGAACATGTCATTATCATTGATTCTGTGTAAAGTCCTCATCAAGCGCGTGTGTGTGTGTGTGAGAGAGAGAGAGAGATAGAGAGATTGTGTGTGTGTGTGTGTGTGTGTGTGAGTGTGTGTGTGTGAGAGAGAGAGAGAGAGAGAGAGAGAGATTGTGTGTGTGTGTGTGTGTGTGTGAGAGAGAGAGAGAGAGAGAGAGAGAGAGAGAGAGAGATTGTGTGTGTGTGTGTGTGTGTGAGAGAGAGAGAGAGAGAGAGAGAGAGAGATTGTGTGTGTGTGTGTGTGTGCATGTTTATGTGGTTTATGAGGACACAAATGTGTATAATGACATGGGTATGACAGAGGTATTACAATATGAAGGTGGTTTATGAGGACACTGCCTATGTCCCCGTAATTCAAAAGGCTTAAAAAACATACTAAATGGTGTTTTTTTGAAAATCTAAAAATGCACAAAGTCTCCTGTGAGGGCTAAGTTTAGGTGTAGGGTTGGTGTAGGGCAATAGCACACACAGTTTGTTCAGAATAAAAACCATTACGCCTATGGAGAGTCCCCATAAACCACAAAAACCAACGTGTGTGTGTGTGTGTGAGTAACCTGTCGTGCTAATCGAACCTCCCTTACACAGAATTTACTGCCTGGCTGACCAGATTTTTAAAGTCAACTTGAAATCTCTATTTTCTGCTGTTAGTCATCAGTGCATCTCATTCTAAATAAAACTAGATAAGTAGCCTAAAGTTTGCGAACAGACTTTGAAGTTGGCTTAAAAAGCCTTGTCTTTAAGTTTGAAGCAGTTTTATGCTTTAAAGGGATAGTTCACCCAAAAATGGAAATTATATCATTAATTACTCACCCTCTGTCACGACACACTCTGGAGAAGGGAACGAGGAGGCGAGGAACTTCTTAAATAAACTCAGATCTTTATTTACCAAACTCAGGGATCACTGGAGACACAGATAAACATGGAATGACGATTGAGACACAGAGGCAGGGAAACACAGGGCTAATAAACAGAGGAGTAATAAACAGAGGCCTCCAGGGATCAGGGGGCAGGGCTACTGGCCTCCAGAGCGGCTGGCATCGGGAGAGCCGTGGGTGGCTGTTTTGCATTGGCCGCTGACGGCGGCTGTTTTGCGTTGGCCGCTGACGGCGGCTGTTTTGCGTTGGCCGCGGACAGCGGCGGGCTCAGGAGAGCCGTGGGTGGCTGTTTTGCATTGGCCGCTGACGGCGGCTGTTTTGCGTTGGCCACGGACAGCGGCGGGCTCGGGAGAGCCGCAAATGGCGGCATGCTTGGGAGAGCCGCAGACGATGGCTGGTTCTGGCACGGGGCAGGACACTCCAGACACCGGAGGATCCCCTCCCTGCATTTTTGTCCTGTGGTGTCTGGTGGCATTATCGAGGGCCGTCGTTGCAGCGAGCGTGCAGAACTCCCAGGATTATTCAGGGAACGGGAGATCTCTGTGGGAAAGGGCAATGAACCGTGCGGTGGTTTCCATCACCGCGGGCAAAAAACAGGAAACAAAAAACTAGTCAAAAAATGGGAAAAATAAACGGGGGAACAGAGGTAACGGTAGGGAATGAGGAGGCGAAGAACTTCTTAAATAAACTCAGATCTTTATTTACCAAGCTCAGGGATCACTGGAGACACAGATAAACATGGAATGATGATTGAGACCGGACACAGAGGCAGGGAAACACAGGGCTAATAAACAGAGGAGTAAACTATATAATTAACAACACAGGGCCGGGGACTAATGAACTAATTGATGACAAACGAGGACAGGAACGGGAAAACCAAATAAGGGCATAAGGAAACACAGGGAGCACGTGGAAACACAAGACACAGAGAAACAAAGTCTGACACCCTCATGATATTTTTGATGAAATCCGAGAGCTTTCTGACCCTCCATATAGAGCAAGGGTACTATGGAGAGAAAGCTCTTGGATTTAATCAAAAATATCTTAATTTGTTTTCTGAAGATGAATAAAGCTCTTACAGGTTTGGAACGACATGAGGGTGAGTAATTAATGACAGAATTTTTTGGGTGAAATATCCCTTTAATTTTAGATAGATAGATGTCGATAACTTACACAATTTAACACATTAACCAGTTTTAATATTGTTCCATGTTGCTAGCATGTTTTTAACATGATTAGCATATTGCCAACCTGTTTCTTGATTAGCATGTTGTCAACATGTTGTTAGCTCATTTCTAGTGTGATTAGTATGTTGCTTGCATGATTAACATTTTGTTAGCATAAACACAGTTAAACATCCAGCTAAAGCCAGTGGATTTAGCCAAAAATTTAGCCAAAAAACAGCTATAAAACAGCTAAAACCAGCCTAGTCTTTGCTGGTCTAAGCTTTCCTGGTCTTTTAGCAGGTCTCTCAGCTTGACCAGACCAGCCTGACCAGCTAAAAAGTGGCCAAAACCACTTTAAATCCATGTTGGGAGACCATCCAAAGCAGCCAATCAGCTTAGGCTTGTTTTAGCTGTTTTTCAGTAGGGAGTTGTTAAGCTTTGCTATAGCGATATACAGCTTAAATGCACAGTACGTCTCATTGTACAAAAGTTTTCACCCCCTCAATGGAAATCTACGGGATTTTTGGTGGTTTTGATACTCTGGTTTACAAAAAGCGTAAGTCGGATCAGTTAGAAAAGAGATAGTAACCAGAGTCAGGCCAGTCTGAGGGTCTGACCCAAATTTTGTGATGCTGTTTAAGAATAAGAATAACAATAATAAGTTTAAATAGCAGATCAGTAAGTTGGCTTTTTCAAGGCAATTTAAAATATACTAAATAATAATAATAAAAAAGAAAATAACTCGTTTCACCCGATATCATAAATTGATCTTGATTATCATTCCCCTTCATATAGAAACACTTTCACCATCCAGTCAACTGAAAGTCATTGCTTTTATTGAGTCCTGTGATTAAAGTTACAAAACATCTGATCAAAATAAGAGGCTCTTGAGATGAGATTTTCCACTTCCAGCCTGGTTTTTATTCAATTTTTGAAAATGTTGAAATAATTAAATTAGCAGCTAATATAGTTGACAAAAGCGTCTTTCTCAAGTGATGGCCAATTCTAAACTAGTAGAGTATTCTAACTAAATCATGTAAGTACAGTTTACTCCTCTGATGGGTGTAGCCATATAGTGTACTTAATTGGTCTTTGAATTATTTTGTTGTTTTTTTCACCATCTGTCAAATATTGAAATGTGGAGCTGACTTATTCTCTAAAGATTCCTCAGATATCATAGTGAAGCAGACACACAAATACCACGATCACAGCAAACCTTTAACGAATGAGCTGTGACGAAGATGACTGGAGTGTTTTAGAAAGATGCTTTTGTGCAGAGAAGAGGAACGTCTCCTCAGGCGTATTCTAGAAGACTTTTGCATAAAGAAATGAGGTTTGTGCTGGAGATGAGTTTGAACGCGCCGTCTCATTCTGCTTTAACAGCGTGTGCTTTAGTTTGTTGGTCTTATGAAGGAGTCACTCACAGCTCGTTTGTCTTGACATTGATTGCATGATGATGACATTCACAAACTTACTCCACACCGATAATCTTCGTTATATCATTTAATTTCATTATTTTGGTGCTCAGAATGTGCTCTGCAAGTGAAGAGTATGGTTTACACCAGTAGTGTTGTATAGTACCCTGTAAACTTCCACTCAAACATTGACATTAATATTACCATACACAGTAACTGAGCTCAGAAAACACACTGTGTTCAGCACAAACTGAGGTTAAAGAAGCGAAGCCGTACTCAATGTAGTTTTGTTGATGGTTTTTGAGATGAGTGCATGTCTCAAACGGTCTGGTTTGACATCTGTTTCATTTGACCCAGTTCTACCAAATGACAAATGAATTTGTGTTAAAATGCCATTTGATTGGACACACAGACTTCGATACTGATAACTAAAGCTGTCAGAGTCCTTCAGTCAGACCTGGTTAGTGAAGAGTTATGGAGATCATGCATGACTTCACATTATAGACATACAGTATGTGTATTTCCAGCATACACAGAACCTGACACAATCACTGTAGATTAGATTTTGTTTGTTTCCAGTGTTTGTGATGAACGTATCTCACAGTAGCTGTGAATCAGTATTCACGTGAAGCCTCTTCTTTTCATTTTCTCCAGTAAACACGTCTGGTCTGTTTATTAACTGTTGATTGTAAATATAAGTGTATTTGGAGTTCATTGTATATCAGCGATTATTACTCAGTTGTGCGGTGTTTGATGTGATTGACCCGTCACTGCTGGACTTTTCATCACAATTTATGCTTCCATGGTAACGGTCAGCGAGGTCTGTGATTGGTGGATCTCTCTTTGGGTTTAAGTGTAGTTTGTTTCTTCTGTAGAGCTGCTTTGACACAGTCTGTATTGTATAGAAATAAAGCTGCCTTGACCTGATGATCAGACATGATTTAATGAACATGCTCAGAGCTGGTGGAGATCTTGCTATATTATTATCATTAACTCAGTCTCTCGTCGGAGAACATGAATGAGATTTTTATTTCCATTAGTTAAGCGAGTGACGTTAAGAGATGTCAGATGAGCGCATTAATGAGAAACGGCCTGTTGATTTGTGTAGAGAAGAAACAGGCTGTTTGTCATCAGATATCTTCATTAAAGCTTGTCTAATTACAGCCGTCGTCTGTGTTCAGGCATCCATCAGGACAGTAGAGGTCAGTTTGTTTTTGTGGACGGGTCAGATCACAGAGAGTTAATGCGTCTCACACACTCTTCTGCTTCAGAAAGATCCAGGATTACGGAGAGCAGGTTTTTATCGGATGATGGCGAGGTGTGTGTGTGTGTGTACGGTTCATCGGTCCTCACTGAACCAGATGGAGATGTTGACTGTCCGTTGATGTGTCCACATGCTTCAATGGACAGTCAAATGCGTCTGAAAGCTATTGATTTTTCTTGACTTTTCCTGAATGACATAAATAGCTCAAACTCTTGAGATTCAGACCTGGAAGTGATTTTATCGCATTTTTGTATGTTGATGCGTCACCAGCGCTGGTTAGGCTTCAGTTGGTGGTCAAATAAAAACATGAATACAACTACCAAGTTGTTGATAGTTATGACATTGAATAATTTTTTTAAAGAAAGAAGAAAATAGCTTGTGAATGGCAGAACTGGTGATCGGCGTATGTTTGTGAGGAGTAGAAAAGAGCAGTGTTGTTGATATTGTTATTCACAGTAGCTAATGTTTGTTGTAGAATCTAGAATAAAAACTGATGATAAGACTTCATGAGAATCTGTAGACACACGTCACGACCAGCGGATTGTTTTCATGCGTTTAGTGTGTTTTAATCTCACTGAAATATACAATACCAACATAATGAGAAACATTTACACTACCAGTCAAGAGGTTTTGAACAGTAAGATATTTAATATTTTTTAAAGAATTCTACTCAGCTGTTTTCAACATTAATAATCAGAAATGTTTGTTGAGCAGTAAATCAGTATATTATTATGATTTCTGAAGATCATGTGACACTGAAGACTGGAGTAATGATGCTGAAAATACAGCTGCAGATCACAGAAATACATTACACTTTAACACATATTACCATAGAAAACAGTTATTTAAATAGTAAATATATTTCACAAAATGACTGCTTTTGCTGTATTTTGTATCAAATAAATGCAGGCTTGGTGAGCAGAAGAGACTTCTTTATAAATCATTATAAATCTTACACTTTTGAGCTGTAGTGTAAATGTTCAGCTTTAGAGACCGACAGATGTGTTTGAAGTTCATAGATTCATTATAAACACAATAAAGTCAGTCACACAGTAAACTCAGAGCTCTTCACATTCAGACGGCTCTGTTCTGAGTGATTTATAGAGACAGATCGCAGTAACTCGTGCTCTTTTAAAAGCTTTGTTCCCTCAGAAAGATTCAGGAATGACAGTAAAATGTTTGATGGCGGTGTTTCACAGGTTCTGCTGAATTCATCCTTACACAAAAATAGTGTTTTAGTCGTAGAAACTGTCCTCACGTATGAAACTTTCCAGTCCTGGCACACAATACACACAGATGTGCGATGAAGAGTTTCTAGAGCTGGAAGTGTCTAATACTGAGCTGTCTATGGCCCTGAGACGAGTGAATCTGGTCTGACGGGTTTGAGTCTCGTTAACAGGAATATGATAAGACTCCTCGGCCTGTTTATAAGCTGCTGTCACGTGATATGGTGTAAGTATCTGGGTTCTTCCATTGTCTCGCCTGTGAAGTCGTCTTCATGAACACGACACACACACACACACACACACACACGTCACTGTGTAAACAAGCCAATGTTTAACCCTTCAGAGAGCCATTACCAGTGGTGAATGTTTGCTCTGGTCTTGAGTTATAGCAGATGTTTAATATTTAGTAAGCATCATATTAAAGGATGAACAGGTGGAGATGTTCACCTGTTAGTTGTTTATTTGCTGAAGCGTCCGTCTGAACTCAATCCTCATTTCTACAGATGCTTTTGAAGTGGAAAGGGATTTTCTCTGCTCTAGTTTTCTAATTAACCTGGCATTATATTCTCTGGATATCACTGGCTCTGTGATGAATAACTTGTGTTCACCTATTGTAAATAGCTGCGTATGCTAATATATATATATAAGTGTCCCTGGAGCACAAAAGCAGTCATGAGTAACACAGGTATATCTGTAGCAATAGCCAACAATACATTGTATGGATCAAAATTATACATTTCTCTTTTATGACAAAAATCATTAGGATATTAAGATCATGTTCCATCAAGATATTTAGTAAATTTCCTACCGTAAATATATCAAAACTTAGTTTTTGATTAGTAATATGCATTGCTAAGAACTTCATTTGAACTACTTTAAAGGAGATTTTCTCAATATTCTTTTGCAATATTTAGATTGTATCTCAGACAAATATTGTCCTATCCTAACAAACCATACATCAATGGAAAGATCATTTATTCAGCTTCTGATGATGTATAAATCTCAATTTTAAAAATGTTTATTTTATGACTGGTTTTGTGGTCTCCGGTCACAAATGTGTGCACAGTTTACTGAGGTAAGTGCTTGAAAATAGAACCTGTTATGCCATCTGTTTCTGGATCCCAATTTGACATAAAACACTTGATGCTCTGTTTAAGATTATAGCATGTTCATTTCATTCTATGTTTGATTTGGATTCATATGGCTGATGGTGGTAATATAGTTTACTTTTTGCATGTCGTATTACAACATAGTCAGTTTATCGTTCAAGAAATACAGTAAAATCCAACTTATCAAACCTGAATCACAGACAGATACTATATCTGATACAGACAGATAATAGCCAGGACTTTAGTGTTTTTACTCAGAGATATGTTTAAATGATTTAATTTCAGTCTTGTATTAATGTTAAATGTCATAAATATTAGTTTGTTCTCACCAAGGAATACAAAGGGAGTTCTTTTAATTATTCACTGACTGAGAAGGGCACAACCAAACGTAAATCCAAAATAACAGCAGACAAAGGAACTCGTGAGAACACAGGCTTTAAATACTAAACGTAATCATGGGGAAACAGAAACAGGTGAGGAGCTAATTAACTAATCAGGGAAATTAAGGAAAACTAGGTCAGTGGAAGACATGGCAAAACACAACTAAAACAGAATAACGTGTAACATACAGGAGGTTTTCACCAAACGTGTGGATCTTAAAACAGTGAGCTGATGCTCCTGAAAGCTCGCTGTTTGTTTTCTAGCGTTTACTAGTCGCCTTCGAGAATATAGACTCTATTTGTGAGCCAAAGAGCAGAGAAACACATCATTATTTCTCTTTTATCCTCCTTCTACCGTTACGTGAGTCTTGAGCCTGGAGCAGAAAACCAACAGATTCAATTATTTACACTTGTGTGTTTAGTTTCTGTATTCATACAGCGTTTGGAAATGAATCAGCCAGTCAGACTGAGTGAATCTCATAAAGCCGAGAATGCCACGTCCAGCTCACGTTAAACCCCAAAGCAAGAAAATAACAGATTAAGTGTTGCTTAATGAAAATTAATCCTGTTTGCAAGAGCGTTATTTGCATTGTGAGGCTTATTGCTTTATTTCCTTGACAAATAAACACCCCAACACATTCTTATCACTGAAATGTGCCAAAAAAGAATGACAAAATGTGAATTAATTAGTTAACATTACAGTAATGAGAATTAGGTGTAAAAATGTGTTTTAACTGTCATGACAATCTTGACCTTAAAATAGGCTTCATGAGCATTACACAACATGTCTTTTCATTGTTTTATTTTTATTATTACATTTAATTGTATTTATTTTCTGACCAAAGCCTTTTTTTGTGAGATTCTCTTGTATAAATATTGACACTTTGTGCTGCGCTTTATTATTGAGTCTCTGATGCTTCGTGTCATCAGTGTTTTGTCACTGCTATTGTTAGACATGTTCATACACGTGAAATATCACCCGCTTATGAAACGATGTAAATATGAAGTGCAGTGCTCATACTTCAGTCTGAGACATGGCTGCTATGATTTCCAGCATTGAGATGTTTTCTCAGCTTGTGATTGGCCGGCGTTGCAGCAGGAGGTTTGGTCGTGAAGCAGCAGATTCTCGTGTCAGATGTTGCCCCAGTGACCCAAAGCTCAAAGACAATTAGGTGCAAAGTAGATCAGAAGCGGATTTACTGCTCACACGCAGCGGATCTCCAGCGTTACCTGAGTCAGAGTCAAGTATATTCAGAGACGTCTCTCATCACGCTCACACAACTCTCTGCTAAAGAATCTTTACAGAATCTGACCGTCTGAAATCTGCAATGAAACCTTTTTTTTTTTTTTTTTTGCTAAATTACAATATATGTAAAAATTTAAGATTATTAAATCATTATAAATCTACTTTTGGTCTGGCAGTAGTCTGTTCCATCCACATTTGCATTCAGCCTAAATGTAAGATTGGAAATGTATTTTCTTGTCTTTGGAAATACATTTTGAAATGTGTTTTTAACCTAAATTAATTTCAACCTCCAAATTATAATTTCTTGAGCTTCACTGTTTAACATATATTTAGCATATATTTAATATATATTAAATCTTAAGGCATCTCTGGAACCGCACTCCAGTGGTTTGGGTCTTACCTCTCAGATAGGTTCTTCAAGGTATCTTGGAGAGGTGAGGTATCCAAGTCACAACATCTAGCTACTGGGGTGCCTCAGGGCTCAGTTCTTGGACCACTTCTCTTCTCTGTCTACATGGCATCACTAGGTTCTGTCATTCAGAAACATGGCTTTTCACATATCACTGCTATGCTGATGACACTCAACTCTTTCTCTCATTCCATCCTGATGATCCGTCGATAGCTGCTCGCATCTCAGCGTGTCTAACAGACATTTCTTGCTGAATGAAGGACCATCACCTTCAACTCAACCTTGCCAAGACAGATCTGCTTGTGGTTCCATCAAACCCATCGTTTCATCACAATTTCACCTTCCAGTTAGGCACATGAACCATAACTCCTTCAAAAACAGCCAGAAACCTTGGAGTTATGATTGATGATAAGCTTAATTTCTCAGACCACATTGCTGGAACTGCCTGGTCCTGCAAATTTGCTTTATTCAACACCAAGAAGATCAGGCCCTTTCTTTCAGAACATGCTTCACAACTCCTTGTTCAAGCATTTGTTCTGTCCAGACTGGACTATTGCAATGCTGTCTTGGCAGGTCTTCCAGCCAGTTCTATCGAACCTTTACAATTAATCCAAAATGCGGCAGCAAGATTAATTTTTAATGAGCCAAAAAGAATGCAATTGTAGGTGGGGCGCTCTCTCCAACCTCAATACCACGACTGAGGTGCCATTGAGCAAGGCACCGAACCCCCAACTGCTCCCCAGGCGCCGCAGCATAAATGACTGCCTACTGCTCCGGGTGTGTGTTCACGGTGTGTGTGTGTGTGTGTGTGTGTGTGTGTGCACTTGAATGATGCATTATTTCCCCACAAGTACAACGACGCATTATTGTGCCATCCCAAAGAGGCACAAAATCACTTTCACAGACTTTTACATAAAATGTTCCCACCTGGTGGAATGACCTGCCCAACTCAATCCCAGCAGCTGAGTCCTGAGCCATCTTCAAGAAACGGCTAAAAACACATCTCTTCCATCTTTATTTGACCCTCTTACTCTAGCTCTCTCTATTCTAATTCTATTATTTAAAAAAAAACTCCCTTTTAGACTTGCACACTGTTTATTTACTAACTGCTTGTTTTCTTTAAAAAAAAATAACACACACACTAGCTTTTCTAATCTTTTGTATTCCATCTATTTGTTTTTTTTTATTACCTAATTGAAAAAAAAACAACCTTGCTATGTGTACTGCGTTAAGCTAACTGAGACTTGATATAGCACTTGCATATCATTGATCTTTTGTTGATTTTGATTGCTTCCATTTGTCCTCATTCGTAACTTGCTTTTGATAAAAGTGTCTGCTAAATAACTAAATGTTAATGTAAATATATTTTGGCCACTAAAAATATATTTTTGCCATATGGGAGAAAAGCATGCATTGGCGGCGCTCGTGTCCTCACACTTCACAGGTTTGAGCTGTTGGACATGCATTCATAAAGTTTACAGCAACAGGGAGAGCCCATAGTCAAACTATGTTACATAGTGAAAGTGATTTTCATTTATATTTACATGTAGATTTAGCAACATTTACAAAAGAGGAACAAAAGCAGTTCATCACAGAGCCAATGATATTCAAAATATACAATGCCAGGTTTATTAGACCATTAGATTAGGACTCTACCCACTAACTGACCTGCCCACTGACCGACCCCTGCCCACTAACTGACCTGCTGCACGGACTGACTGCAACCACTAACTGACCTGCCCTATGGACTGAATCCACCCACTAACTGACCTACTCCATGGACTGACTCCACCCACTCACTGACCTGCTCCACGGACTGACTCCACCCACTAACTGACCTGCCCCATAGACTGACTCCACCCACTCACTGACCTGCTCCACTGACTGACTCCACCCACTAACTGACCTGCCCCATGGACTGACTCCACCCACTCACTGACCTGCCCACCGACTGACTCCACCCACTCACTGACCTGCCCACTGACTGACTCCACCCACTCACTGACCTGCCCCATGGACTGACTCCACCCACTCACTGACCTGCTCCACTGACTGACTCCACCCACTCACTGACCTGCCCCATAGACTGACTCCACCCAATCACTGACCTGCCCACTGACTGACTCCACCCACTCACTGACCTGCCCCATAGACTGACTCCACCCACTCACTGACCTGCCCCATGGACTGACTCCACCCACTCACTGACCTGCCCACTGACTGACTCCACCCACTCACTGACCTGCCCACTGACTGACTCCACCCACTCACTGACCTGCCCCATGGACTGACTCCACCCAATCACTGACCTGCCCACTGACTGACTCCACCCACTCACTGACCTGCCCCATGGACTGACTCCACCCACTCACTGACCTGCCCCATGGACTGACTCCACCCACTCACTGACCTGCCCACCGACTGACTCCAGCCATTCAGTACTCTGATATTTTCCCTCCAGTACTGCTAACACATCGCTTCTGTTTAGTCTGCGTGAGCAGCATCTATCTCTGTTTGCAGATGCTACAGTACGTGTTGCTGTTTGTGTTTGCTGTAAACACTATATAGCACTATTTACACCTTTGTAGTGCAGGACTCAGTGTAATGAGCCACTGGCAACGTTTAAAGAAGGCGTTCAGACGTCTGCTGGTGATTCAGTTCAGATGTTCAACCGCAGTGCAAACGTCTGAAGAGAAGCTGTCGTGTGTGTGCGCAAATGAGACATGTTTGTTTTATGTCATCATGACCCTCAGCAGACAAAAGCAGCTTATTTAGCAGCTAATTAATGGAGTGTTTCGTCACTCGGTCCATCTGGCATTGGCTGAAGTGACCTGAAAGAGGTGGTCAGTGAGCGTGTGTGGCCCAATCTGGACATCAGATTAGTGCCAGAACCCTCATAACAATCATCCACCATCTGCATTCCCCAGGCACAAGATGGGATGGAAACAAATAATTAATGCAGAATGAATAGTTAAAAATACAGACAAAACATCAGTGAAAATCAATATGTAAAATCCCTTCATGTTTACAATGGCATATTGGGCCGTATTTCTACAGATTGTTCTTGGAATGCACTGAAATCCCTTTTATTTGTGAGTTTATTAGCCTATTTGAATTATGAATTTCAAGTCACTAATGGCATTCATTGATTATCAGCCCATACTGATGGAGTGGTTGAGTTGGTAGTGTCAGTACTGGTTAGTAGTGTCCCTGGATTGATGGGAAAATAAAGATTATCTGTCATGTCGGTTTAATCTGGTGACAATAGCAGCGTTGGTAAATCTCTGCTCATTCTTGCTGTTCTTTTTAAGCTCTTAAGCTCCTCCAGATATTGGACCAGCTTTAGTCCGAATGCATGCGGGGGCTTTAGAAAAGGCATTTTTTCACTTCCCAAACTCTTTGTGTTTGTGTGTTTGGGATGAGCATGTCTGAGTTCATACAGATAATGACTAGCTTGCATGGAGAAAGGAGATCTGAAGGAGTCTTGACTGTTAGCAGACAAATGACTCTCTTCATTAATGTGTCTGCTTTTATTGTCAAGTCAAGTCTCCGTTATTTATATAGTGTTTTTTTACAATACAGGTTGTGTCAAAGCAGCTTTACAGCATTAAACAGGAGATTGTGACTAGCTATGTTTCCATCCAAAGTTACGAATTAAACGTAGGCTATGTGCAAAATTGGAATATTGCATAAAATATTTGCGAATAAAGCATCCAGTGCAATAAAGAGAACAAAATCCTCACTTCCTGATTAACTTGCGCTCAACATCACGAAGAACAATTTTATTTGCTGCAGTTGGAGAAGGCACTGTATATAATAATTTGTGTATACAATAAATTACGAGCTTCAGAGCGTGCTGACGAAACGCGGTCATGTTATCTTATTTTCAGTCTGCTGTTTGGGAATGCAGTTTTGGGAGTTAAAAACGAAGCATTTTGACGAGACTTTTCTCAAGCATTTCAGATGCTGTGCAATGAGATCAGTCCATTGTTTGGTCCAGTTATGTGCATTAAGGAATTTATTCAGTAAATTTGTTTCTATCATCGTTTATGCACATGTTTTCTTATCGTACTTAGTTGAGCACATACGTTTTTATGCACATTTTTAAAACTGATCTGCGTCTTGGCATTTTTATTTTCATGCGAAATGCATATAAAAAAAAGGTGGATGGAAACATAGCTATTGATTCATCATGTTTGTCTTCATAATTCTTTGTCATAATGTCATGGCTCGCTTTACCTCTGTTGTCATCTGTGTGTTCTTTGTTCATGTTAAAATCATGTTAAATGTTAAATCATATTTAAAAGATAGATCTGTCTCGGTTTGCCTTGGAGATTTGTGTTCTACATCAGCTAAATTACATAGTGGTGTGCCACAGGGGTCTACATTTGGGCCTATTTTATTTTCATTAAATATGGGCACCTTGGGCTTGATTTTTCGGCTCAATTGATTACAGTAATACTGTATAGGTATTTCTCAGTGTTAATTATCTCGTCTTCAATTAGTGCAAAATATTGCTGCCAGACTTTTGACTCCCACAAAGACGAGAGAGAGAATTACCAAAGTCTTGTTTTCTTTACACTGGTAGCCTGTAAAATTTAGAATTGAAGTTAAGGTTTTGTTGATGGTTTTTAAAGCGTTGCCTGGCATTGCCCCAATATATATTGTTGACCTTTTTATTCCTTATCAAAATACAAGAAACATGAGATCTTCGAATCAGATGATTCTTCATTTTCCTAAAATGATATTAAAATCAAAGGGTGATAGGGCTTTCTCAGGGATTATGGAACCCTCTTCCAATGCTTTTAAATCTAGATTGAAATCGTACCTTTTTAGTAGAGCTATTAGAATTAATTAGATGGATCAGGTTTTACATTTTAATGTTTAATTTTAGTTTGTGTGACTATATGTAATGATGCTGGAAATGGACAACGGCAGTTGTCTGAAATGTGCTATAGAAATAAAATGTGTATTGTATTGTATTGTATTGTTAACTAATGGTCAAATATAGTTATTGTAGGCTGTGATGCAGGTTTTCTGAAAGCACAGCAGTCGTTTAACGCTGTTTAATGTCGTGAAGGTCAGAGAGATGATTTCCTCCTCTTGTTTAAATGATCTGTATCAGTAAGGAATGTTTGTGTTCTTCGCTAACCGACTGTGTTTAATGTGGGTCTGTGAGACTGCAGGCGATGGATGGGCGAGTCCTGTGATCAGTCTCATGACTCTCATGTGTGTGTGTGTGTGTGTGTGTGTGCGTGTGTGTGCTTCATAAATTGACTCTTTATTCTTCATGACTTTAATGTCATTGGCGTACGATCATGAGGACTGAAATGAAAGCCTGCGTGTTTGCGCACATCTGTTTTTTTATTTACAATACATTACAATACAAATTTTATTTCTATAGCACATTTAAAACAACTGCAGTTGACCAAAGTGCTTTCCAGCATCATTACATACAGTCACAAAACCAAAATTCTACAACAATTCAACAAAATTCAACATTAAAATGTAAAACCTGATCCCTCTAATCGACTCCAAAAACTCTACCAAAAAGGTACGATTTCAATCTAGACTTAAAAGCATCCACAGATGGGGAAGATTTAATATGCATTGGGAGAGGGTTCCATAAACAGGGAGCAACCACTGAAAAGGCCCTATCACCCTTAGATTTTAATCTTGTTTTTGGAACATAAAGAATCATCTGCTTTGAAGAGTAGTCTTCAAAATCCTTAAAAGAAAGAATAGATTTCAGTTTAGAAATAATTGTAAGTTGATATAAGGCAGCCTTCACAACACTAGAAACCTGTTTATCTAAAACTAAAGCTGAATCCATTATAACACCCAAATTCTTAACATGATCTGAAACACTTATCTTCATAGAGGCCAACCTACTTATAATTTCCTTGGAAGCAGAGGAAGGTCCAAAAACAACACACTCCGTCTGATCCATTTGGATCTATTGGGATATATAACTGAGCATCATCTGCATATAATTGATACATAATATTATATTTACGGAAAATTGAGCCCAAAGGGAAATAAGGCCTATTGAAAATAAAATAGGCCCAAGAATAGACCCCTGTGGCACACCACTGCATAATTTAGCTGATGTTGAACACAAATCTCCAAGGCAAACCGAGAAAGATCTATCTTTTAAGTATGATTTAAACCACTGTAAGGCAGTACCCTTAACACCAACATCTTCCAAACGCTGCAATAAAATACCATGATCAACAGTATCAAAAGCAGCTGGGAGATCAAGTAAAATAAGAATAACTACATGTTTCCCTTCCAGAATCAACTGCCAAAAAAATATCATTAAAAACCTTAAGAAGGGCGGATTCTGTACAAAATAAGAGTTGACATTTGAAACATCATCATGTTGACATTGTGTATTCGCCGTCGGTCTAAATGTACACTTGTGTGTGCACGTCATGCGCGAGTGTGGATGAAGACCGAGATCTTCCAGGATTTTGTTTCCACTTCGGATTGTAATATAGAAACATGCACTCTCTGTAAAGCACTCTGTTGTTTTTGTTTTGTTTTGTATGTATCATGCATGTTATATAATCTTGCTAATGTGCTAAACAAATAAATTGAACTTGAACAGCACTACAAGTAGACATTCCAAATTAGAAGTTCCCTGATGTGTGTGTGTGTGTGTGTGTGTGTGTGTGTGTTGCAGACGCGTGATGCTGCGCTTTCTGATCCTGATGCTCCTCTGGACGCTGGTCACTGCAGCGTTGCAGGCGTCCACACACACCGCCGCCGGCCTGCAGGACGGTGAGTGAAGACCAATACACTAAACACATGATCGATATGATCAAAAGTGCAAAATATCAGTTATTTGAGTCACGCACATCCTGCAGCATCGAGTTCTTCTTTATATTATGCATCTCTTACATCAGGATTTCTCAACCCTGGTCCTCGAGGGCCACTGTCCCACAAATTTTAGCTCCAACCCTAATCAAACACACCTGAACCAGCTAATTAAGCTGTTCAGGATTACTAGTAAGATATAGGCAGGTGAGTTTGATCAAGGTTGGAGCAAAACTCTGCAGGACAGTAGTCCTCCAGGACCAGGGTTGAGAACCCCTGTCTTACATTATTAGTGAAAATGCAGTCAAACCAAAATTTATTCAGACACCTTCAACGTTTCTCACATTATCACATTATCACAGTTTTGTAACGGTCATGGACTTTTAGTTGTGTTTTTCCCTGTTCCTGATCTCCTGTCTTTTGTTCCTTTGACCTAGTTATCCTGAGTTGCCCTTATCAGTTATTCTGTTCATTCAATTATGTCATTAGTCTCCCTCTTGCTTTTGTATAAATTCTCCCCATTTCTGTTCTATCCTCATCGGTTATTATTTGTCAACGTGTTGTGCTAACCCTGTGCCTAGATTCCTTGTGTTCTCTCTGTTGATTATAGTGAAGTGAAGTGACATACTGCCTTTAACCCATCCAACGTGCGCACACACAGCAGTGAACACACACAGCAGTGAACACACACACACAGCAGTGAACACACACAGCAGTGAACACACACACACACCGTGAACACACACAGCAGTGAACACACACAGCAGTGAACACACACAGCAGTGAACACACACACACCGTGAACACACACACAGCAGTGAACACACACAGAAGTGAACACACACACACAGCAGTGAACACACACAGCAGTGAACACACACACACACACCGTGAACACACACAGCAGTGAACACACACACAGCACTGAACACACACACACACCGTGAACACACACACACAGCAGTGAACACACACACACACACACCGTGAACACACACACACACAACAGTGAACACACACACACACACAGCAGTGAACACACACACACACACACACACAGCAGTGAACACACACACACACACACACAGCAGTGAACACACACACACACACACAGCAGTGAACACACACACACACACAGCAGTGAACACACACACACACACAGCAGTGAACACACACACACACACAGCAGTGAACACACACCCGGAGCAGTGGGCATTTATGCTGCAGCGCCCGGGGAGCAGTTGGGGGTTCGGTGCCTTGCTCAAGGGCACCTCAGTCGTGGTATTGAGGGTGGAGAGAGCGCTGGACATTCACTCCCCCCACCTACAATCCCTGCCGGCCCGAGACTCGAACCCACAACCTTTGGATTACGAGTCCGACTCTCTAACCATTAGGCCACGACTTCCCACGACTTATTATCAGCAGTGCTGTAAATCTGCAGTATGATGGAGTAATCTATAAATAACAATCTGATTACATGTGTCATGTGAGTTCACTCCATTTCTAGAGCTGTTTGTTCGGATGTGGTGTTGTGAGGATTTAGTATTATGCTGATGTGTAGAACTCCCTGTAGGCAGCAGCATGTCTTAAATAAATAAATAATTTTTACACGAGCCGTCGATCTTGAATTATACATTCTGATGCGCGCGAGGCAGAAAAACCCAACGCGTGTTCCAGACGAGCGCTGATGGGAAGAGAGCTGTTAATTCGTTTAGACAGTTCAGATGGGTTAGTTAGTTAGAGATGAGTTTGCAGATGAGTTCCTGAGGTGAATGGAGCTTCAGCGCTGTTTGTTCCTAATGGGTGTTTCTCATGGGTCTCCTGAGGCAGCTGCTGGCTTTTCAGAGGAAAGGCTGGTTTTTCCAGTTTGAGATCAAGTGGAATGGTGAAAAAATGCAAACTGAATCTGAAGGCATGCATGAGAGTCGATTTAGATCATGTGATCCTCTGGAAGCTCATGTTTGTCCAGATTATTCCAGGAACTGATTCTGTGCATCTCTCAGAGCGTTTTTCTGCTTGTTTCTCTGAAATGCAATCTAAATCAAATAGTTAACAGCTTTAGATTTTTTAAAATATTTTTTAGTAATTCTCCACAATCCTGTTTTCATTAATTTGTGACTCTCTAACAGTGAAATTGCTGGAAGCAGCAGCAATAAGTTGTGATCATATTTACAGAGACTCGATCCGCTCTGGTTCCTCCGGTTTAACGACAGGTTAGTAAACGCTAAACCATCAGACTGGAGCCCTTAACTCACCCGCTGGAGCAGGTTTATGGCCCATTGGGTCCATCCAGAGATTGAACACAATACAATACTCCAATATGGCCTCTAAATGTAAATTATGAGACGAGTGTTTGGAAAAGTGTGTGAGTCATTATTTGTTCTAGTTCTGTGTGTAGAGGACACGCTCCATCATTGCGTCTGAAGTGATGCCAGAATCGAGTCTTGGCACAAACAGCATTAAGTGTCAGAGTTTTGCTCAGACTTGTCTGTGTTTTGAAGGCCGTGTGATGACATGCATGTTCAGACGGGGATGTGTTCACGATGTGGTATTTCTACAGGTGTTGCTGGTGTTCTTCTGCTGTTTGTGTGGCATGATGAGCTCATTCGACTGACGATAATACAGTACGTGTTTGCCATGTCAAAGGTCGTCTCCGAGGAGACTGGCGGAGAGGAAGGGCTGATGTGTGTCGAGACCGCTGTGTTTGAGCCGGTCATATGCTGTCAAACATAAAGATTCACTGATGGACGTGTGTTAGATCCTCTGGTGTGAGTGGCCACTAATTTATATTCTGAGTTTTTATGTATTCGGTCTTGTCATATTTTAAAGTGCCCCTATTATGGATTTTTGAAGATGATCTTTCATGCAGTGTGTAAATGAATGAAAACATCCTGCAAAGTTTTAAATCTGAAAGTGCACCGTGTATAAAGTTATTGTCTCTCAAAAGAAAGAGTCCACTCTGAATCATTGAAACGAGTCGTTTTTTAAACCAATCCCAAACCTTTCACGTTGACATGAACATAAACATTAGCATATTTCCCGCCCACTTGTTGGTCTTCTCACATTGGTCTGAAATGAAAATGCAAATTCATTCTTTGCCACTAGGTGTCGCTTTTGGAGCGTTAAAAATAGCGGTTTCCCCGGTAACGCTGTACACAAAGCAGCACTGCACACAAACACTGGTTTAAATGAAATCGACCAATCACCGCTGATTAGCGTCACGCAGAGGAGGGGCTTGGAAAAATGAATCGTTGAGCGAATCGTTTGGGAGTCATTGAGCGAGTAAGGTAAAAATAAATGCATATAAGACAATGAAAGTGTTTTTTGACCTTGCATGCATGTCAACCTGTTGTTGGAGACTCCCAAAACCAAAATATAAACCTTTCATAACCAATAATAGGGCCACTTTAATGTTTTTGCATTACCTTCTTTAATAACTCAATGTAAAAACTGACCGATCTAAAATCACCAGTCAAGCAGCCTCTCTAATGATTGTGTATGAACTCTACAAACTCTGCTGAACCTTTAAGCCGGTTTTAACTGCTCATTACTGTGTTTATTACTCGCTCACAACACGCTCTCTGTGTCTGTGTTTTGCAGGAATGTAGCGGCTAAATCAGATTAGCATAGTTGCTAGTATTAGCTCACATGTCATAATCTCAAACGGGCAGAGAAACCTGCATAATGGAGTGTTTTGTGTGGAGTTTTGCTCTCAGCAACTAAACTTGCAACTATATAATAAGCGAGTCGGTATCCGTCGACGAGCACGCGCTTCATCCGATTAGCACGTCTAATTGAGCACGTCTGTGAATCAAATGAAGTTAGTGGAGTTCATGTTCAGTCATGTTCAGGGAGAATATTTGAATGTGACTGTCAATCAAACTCACATTCAGCTCTGCTCCGCCCACTACCAGCGTCCAATAGCATGAAGGCAAATAGGATGTGTATTCTGTGTTAGGCTAATAATTAACTAGCACTACTGTCAGGGGTGCTGTTATTGGATCACTGGATTGACCAATCAAAAACACAAATATCGGATTTTTAATTGTCTTAATTGCCCACAATATGTTGTTCTTCCTCAAAGTTGTATGATGTTCACATTTGATGTTGCAGTAAGAAATTACAACACCTGCCATAAAACTCCACTTATCCGCTTCCAGTAGAGTAAACGATCAACCCAAAGAGCTTGATTTATCACAGACAACATCCAGGTCAGCACTTGAGTTGTTTCTGCACCATTCACGGTAATCAGATCCTGAGCAAATGATCAATTTACATTAAAGGGATAGTTCACCCAAAAATGAAAATTAGCCCATGATTCACTCACCCTTAAGCCATCCTAGGAGTAAATGACTTTCTTCTTTCAGACGAATAGTTATATTTAAAAACATCCTGGCTCTTCCAAGCTTTATATAGGCAGTGAATGATGGTCCAGATTTTGAAGCCCAGAACGTCCGTCCATCTATCATAAAGCATTCCACACGGCTTGCATATTTACAACTTTAAAAAATGTAATCTCTATCTTCTGCTAAATGTTGAATTCACGAGAGAGTGGCGTTCCAGCAGATGACATAAGACGTAGTTTTACAATACATTAGGCATTGTTACACACAGACAACCGATGCCGTGTACATAGGGCATATAGCATAAAGCTAGTTTGAAGCACTCGTCCCTGGTTAGGCATTTACATAAAATCATTTGTTTGTATAATGACATTACAGGCTTTACAACTGATTGGGATGTCTGACCCCAAATTAGGTCTATACAATAGGTCAAATGTGATACTATCATAGCATGCATAAACATTTGATCTGCTTTAAGACATATACATGGTCTGCTCATATGAAAACAGTTCAAATTGGTCGTAATAGTCTTAGATACTTTCTTAACATGGGCATCAAACTTAACCTTATAGTGTCTACGATGACACCTAAATATTTTAAATTCACTCATTTCCTTTTGGTCAGTTTTGATTTTAAATACATCCAGTGCTTTGTTCTTTAATGAAAAACACATTGAAGCTGTTTTGTTGTAATTTAAAGTTAAACAGTTATCACCGGGAAACACTGACCAGTTGCAGCCAGATGAGAAGTTTCTGCTATTACATAAATAATTGTGTCATCTGCATACATTTGACAATCAACCTCCTTGCAAATTTCAGGTAAATCATTTATGTACTGAAGGAGTGGATGGCAGATCTACAATGGCCTTCATAATAATGTTAATTATAATATTGAATATTAATTACTATTACTATTACTACACAAATTACTATTAATCAAAGTTACATTTATGCATGTTAGAGAATAAGTTGATTATAGCTTTAGTCTGCCTTTTTACTCTCTAAGAAGCTGCTCTCAGTGTGTGTAACCGTGTCCGATAAGGGTTAGGGCTGAGGCAATCTTCAAGTGTTTCTCTGCGTATGTGTGTTAGTATCTGTCTGTACAGGGAGAAGCGCAGACAGACCCTAGACAACCTTGTGGTACATCTAGTGTGCATAGTATAAGCTCTTTCCCTTTATGTCAAGTCACCTATATTTCTATAGTGCTTTATACATTACAGATTGTGTCAAAGCAGCTTTCCAGTGTTAGGAAACAGTCCGTTTTCCAGTTAAAGTCAGTTCATCAGTTCAGTTCAGTGATGTCCTCATCAGATCAGTTCAAATAGTATCTGTGAAATCAAGTCAACAATAAAACTGCAGCATGCACTCATAACAATCAGAACATTATTGTGCATTGCTGTGGACGCTAATAGAGTAATCATTAAAGCTGAATGTGCCTTGACTTTAAAAAAGGTTTAACGATGTACTTTGTCAATAAACATCTTCATTGAGATAAGTCATTGTTGTAAGTCATTGTTTCTTACATTGCAGATGGAACAAGACCGTATATTTACCGCTGCCGCTCACCCAACATGGAGATCTTCACCTGCTGGTGGCGTCCGATCGTGAATCAGGACAACGTCACCTACACGCTCCAGTACACCACAGAGTGAGACATGAGTTAAACACACTTTACAGATTTAGCAGATCAGTGTTGTTTCTGTAGTTTCAATGAGATGATGAAATTAACAGTGGTCATGTCACCCCACAGTGGGCGTGCTCCTCAGGAGTGTCCCGATTACGTGAGCGGTGGCATCAACAGCTGCTTCTTCGATGCCAAACACACTCAGGTCTGGGAGGTGTACTGCATGAACGTGACGGCGCACACGCGCACCGGACCCATCACCTCCCACAAACACTGCTTGGACGTGGCCGATATAGGTAACGAATTACTCTGAAGACACAGCTGACATAGGAAATATTAGTATTAGTATCATCTCTTCTGACTGCAGTTCTCCAGTTTCATTCAATGAGCTCAGCACTTTCTAAACCTAGCATACATGCAGCTTTCTTATGGCAGATATTTCTTTTTTGGCATCGACGTTTCCATAAAGAGCCTTTTCAACATCCATACACTCTTAAATTAAAGGGTTGCACTTTATTTTGATAGTCCACTTTAGAGATTCTACTAATTATAAGTAACTTTGTAACTACATGTCAACTAATTCTCATTAATTTGCAGCTACATGTCTACTAACTCTCAGAGTGGACTGTTAGGTTAGGTTTAGGGTTAATAGAATAAGTTGACATATACTTGCAAAGTTTCTTATAGTGAGTATGTTGTGGACCCATCAAAATAAAGTGTTGGAAGATAAGCAAACAGTCTACTAATACGCTAATGACTGCTAGTTGACATGTAGTTGCAAAGTTGCTTACTGTTAGTAGAATCAATATTATAATATTAGAATGTCTAAAGTGGACTATCAAAATAAAGTGTTGCCAAATAAAGGTTCCAAAATGGATGATGCCATAGAAGAATCATTACTGGTTTAACAGTGAACAGTTCTAGCATGAGGCACATTTTCAATATCCAAAGAAGATTTTTCTACTATAAAGATATATTTGTGCAATGGGTAGGTCCTATGGATGTTGAAAGTTTTTCAAGCCAGCAAAGATGGCAATAAAAACCCTTTATTTTTAAGAGTGTAGAACCTTTTCATTGTAGGGCTGTTAAGATAAATCGCTGTATCGCATCAATTCTGAGATTTTCCGAATGCATCGTGATTCTCTCTGAAATCAATTCTGAGCTTAGTTTTTAACAGCAGATGGTGCTCTACTCTCATTTTTAACCGTAGACTCAAATGCGCACAAAGAAAAGCACCTCGGGTCAGAATGCTTTTATGATGTGAGATTAATGTAAACATAGCCCACTGTGAACACCCTTGTAATTCGCTTCAACCTGTTCGAATCTTATGAATGATTATTTAGGTTTAAGTGAGTACGGCTGTTTCTAAAGCATGCAATCTGCTGTTCAAAACTAAGCTCAGAATCGAATAATTTCTCAATTCGCAATGCATCGATTTATTTTCCCCAGTCCTATTCCATTGGATTTTTTTTTACACTTTTAAAAATAAAGGTCCCAAAAGGAGCATTCGAAGCGATTTTGCGATTATAAATGTTCAGGCTTTCACAGCTCAGCTTGTCTTCATGAACTCTTCTGTTTCTCCTGAGGTTTTCTGGAGCGCTGATGTTTCATCATGTCTGTTACTTACATGTCACTGCTGGTTATACTCTGTATAATTGTGTATGTGACGAATAAAAAAATCTTGAATCTTGTTAACGAGTCTCATGTGTTTCGTCCCCAGTGGAGATCGACCCGCCCTTTAACCTGACGTACGTCATGCTGAACGAGAGCGTGGGTGAATCGGGCCACAGTATTCTGCTGTCCTGGCTGTATCCGGTTGAGCCTCAGGTGCGCGAGGGCTGGATTACGCTTGTCTACGAGCTGCGCTACAGACATCTCGCTCAGCCGGACAACTGGAGGGTACGACACGAGTCTGTTTGCAGCGCCTCCATTTTCATTATAACAACTTAGAACAGAAATTACATTTATTTTTTTCAACTGCTTCTGAAAGCTGACACTCAAACAGCAGAAGCACACATCAAATCTGCAAACCCATACACTAATCCAAGTCAAGTCACCTTTATATAGCACTTTAAACAATACAGATTGTGTCAAAGCAACTTTCCAATATCAAAATAGGAAAATAGTGTGTCAAGATTAAACACTCAATTTTCAGTTAAAGGCATTTCATTATTGAATTCAGTGATGTCATCATCCAGTTCAGTTTAAATAGTATCTGTGCAATCAAGTCAACGATATCGCTGGAAATTAAGTGTCCCCAACTAAGCGAGCCAAACTCCAAACTCCATCGGTGACAGAATGGAGGATAAAAACTTGGGAGAATCCTGCATCTGATCTGGGTACAGTCTGGATCGGGTGGCTAGGGTGAGAAACGGGTGGCTAGGGAGAGAAACAGACTAATATTAGCGTAGATGCCATGCTAATTCTTACATTCTTACGATGTAACAAGTACATTGTGTGTTTTGGGAAGTGTTCCCGGTTCCGGTTGACCTAATTATTGCAGCCAAACAATCCTTTAACGGATTTGAATATTAGAAACGTATTAGTGTATTATGTGTAAACCAGGTTAAAGAGATGGGTCTTTAATCTAGATTTAAACTGACAGAGTGTGTCTGCTTCCCCAACAGTGTTAGGTAGATTGTTCCACAATTTTGACGCTAAATAGGAAAACAATTTCCTGCCTGCAGTTGATTTTGATATTCTAGGTATTATCAAATGGTCAGAGTTTTGAGAACGTAATGGACGTGGAGGACTGTAATGCGATAAGAGCTTGCTCAAGTACTGAGGAGCATTACTTTCTCAATTTGGTGTGTTTCACCGGGCCATGAAGAAATATAGAGCTGAATATCATCAGCATAACAGTGAAAGCTAACACCGTGTTTCCTGATGATATCTCCCAAGGGTAACATGTAAAGCGTGAAAAGTAATAGTCCTAGTACTGAGCCTTGAGGTACTCCATACTGCACTTGTGATCGATATGATACCTCTTCATTTACTGCCACGAATTGATGGCAGTCAGATAAGTACGATTTGAACCATGCTAATACACTTCCACTAATGCCAACAAAGTTTTCTAGTCTATTCAAAGGAATGTTGTGGTCGACAGAGTCGAACTCCAGTAGCACTAATATAGAGATACAACCATGATCAGATGATAGAAGCAGGTCATTTGTAACTCTAATGAGAGCAGTCTCAGTACTATGAAACGGTCTAAATCCTGACTGGAATTCATCACAGATACCTTTTTTCTCTAAGAAGGAATATAGTTGTGATGATACTACCTTTTCTAGTATCTTTGACAGAAAAAAGGAGATTCGAGATAGGTCTGTAATTAACTAGATCTTTGGGGTCAAGTTGTGTTTTTTTAATGAGAGGCTTAATAACAGCCAGTTTGAAAGTTTTGGGAACATATCCTAATGACAATGAGAAATTAATAATAGCCAAAAGAGGATCTATGACTACTGGAAGTAGCTCTTTTAGTAGTTTAGATGGAATGTTGTTGGTTTAGATAATTTAACAAGTTTATACAATTCTTTCTCTCCTATGGAGATTCTTGGCCTTTATCTCAGTTTTCAATTTCATAAAACATTTTTTACAAAACACAACACAATTTTCTATGTAATGCACAAAAATCTAACAGGAAGTATCTTGATTTCCTTTTGCAAACACAACCAATCAAAATTTCACAGTAGTTCATCATCACTAACTCCTCACACCAACCAATCTATGAACACACATCTACACAACTACAGATGCTTTATGTATTTCTTTTCTTTGGTACTGTATAACACTGCATTCATAACCACAACAGCTTACAGTAAAAAAAGTTTGGTTTCAATCTTGCGTTCGTGTTTACCGTGAATTTTTCAACATCTCTCTGACAATTACTTTCAATCTTGAACAGAAATGTACACAGGAGCTCATGAAAGCAAAGCTTTAGGTTTCGAATAACTGTGTGTATATGATCTATCCAACAATACAATATTATGGCAAAGGTGTTTGCAACGTAAGACAAATGTTTGCTTTTGAGATGTGTTTGTGATATTTTGAATGCAGTGCTTTATTTAGCAAGAGATGTGATGCATTTTGCATTTTGTGTGTGCAATTCTTGGATTTGTGTAAGTTGAAAAAAAAATAAAAATAGGCAAAGTTTTTAAAATGTGTGTAAGCAGCTAAAAAAATGTGTAAGACAGACATTTATGCTTGAGGGCTTGTGGGTGAAGTGTGTCGTTGGTGTCTGCAGGTAAAAGAGCGTTTGCGCGAGCCTCATGTGGAGCTGCTGGATCTGCCGATAGGAAAGTATGAGTTCATGGTGCGCTGCCGCTCCACCAACAGCAAACACTGGAGTGCATGGAGCGAGTCCATCAACGTCAGCATCAAAAGCAGACCTCTGTCCGGTACACGCACACACACACACACACACTCACAGGACCCGTCTGTCACGACTGATAGTTGCAGCTCTAAATGTCGCTCTGTCTGTGTCTCAGATCGAATATTGGCCTTGATACTCGTGACCAGCATCGTCATCATGGTCTTCCTCGTCGTGGGTTTGGGGATCGCTCCGCGAGGCAAGAGGTCAGTGAGTTCTGGTCTCTGTATCGACAGACTGTCAACATGAATTACACAGATGGATCTGTAGATCTGCATCATTGGATCACATGGGAACATGGATCCAGAGGCTCGGTCAGATGTTCAGTTCAGTTACGAAGAGTCACGAATCTGCAGACGTCTTTCACATTTTCTTTTACTTCGAGTGAAAATCTGTAAAATTCTGGTAGCATGCTTAGCTTTGAGAAACACATAAAACAAACCAAAATGCATTATAAAAAAACCCAATATGTATGAAAAAAAAACTGAAAAATAATAAGAAAATTTAAGAAAAAGAACTCTTGTTCTATATAACTAAAAACCTACGATCACCTACATTGTCGGGAAGTAGATTAAAAAACATAAAAAATTATGTTTATCTTAAAATTTAAAAATGCAAAAAGTGAGCTAAGAGTTTAGGAGATATAAAAATAGTATAAAAACAATAGCAGTCGAATGTGTGTGTGTGTATTTACTTTTAAAGTGAGTTAAATCTGACCAAACCTGCTTTCGGCGTTGACCTCATTTGTAAAAAATAAAGTAAATAAATAGCTTTGAATTGTTTTCTGTAAGGGTTAGTGTGTGGGGTAGTGATGGCTTATAGTAATTATAACTAGCTGTTTATAAAAACAACAGAATGGAATGTCCTTATTCAGATAATAGATGTGTGTCTGTGTGTTTTCTATCATTGACCTCTTTCTCTGCTTGTGTCCCTCCTGCAGAATTAAATCCTTCCTCCTGCCACCGATTCCTAAACCGCGCATCCCAGGGATTGAACCGGTTCTGCTGAAGGTCTGAGAGTCCGTCACACATCACACACCTGTTTGAGTTATTAGTAGTGTTTAGATCAACCTTCACTAGTACCAGTGCTGATCAAACCTCCAACAGTAAGGGCCAGATTTACTAAACGGGGCAAATTAGCGTTAAAGTGCAATTCCATAAAACCGCCGATGGGAGGGGAAAATTCTGTGTGTGATTTACTGAAAATGCACACATTAAAGAACACAGACGCAACATCTCATTTCCATAATGGCCAGCGCAATCTACCAAAAGCAGTGCAAATTAGCGCCTGCTTTAAGACAATCTTTTTTTGGGGCATTAAATAATGGCGCAAATACCAGTAATTTGACGAGCGCAGAAGTTAGTAAATCACATTGCATGATTAATTTTAATACTCTCCTCCCATAAATTTTGCGTCTGAAAGGGAAACTCCTACAAATGCATATTCAATAAGGTCAGGCACAAAAATAACAATGTCCACTGCATGTCTTTAGTAAATCCTGACAGTATTATTTTAACGCAAACAGATGGTTTGTGCTGGTGCAAGCTGTTAGTAAATCTGGCCCTAAGTGTTGAATGATTTGAGGAACCACATGAGGAAGAGAATTTGAAGAAGCACCTACTTTACCTTCTGTCCTCTCTTGTTCCTCCAGAAGGGGAAGATTGACGAGATCAATCGTCATCTCTCCAGCTTTCACGGCTATAAGTCACCACAGTACAGCATGGAGACATGGCACCATTTGAGCATGGATCCGTGTCCGGCTGCAATTCCGTATAAACGCGAGGATGCACCGATCACCGACGGACAACCGCCTGCGCAGACGAGCTGCAGTCCCCACAACAGTGAGGAAGCCACGCCTCCTTCAAATCCTGACCCCGTCCCCTACTGCAAGGGAGCTCCCCCGCCTTCAAACCATGGCCCCGCCCCTTATTGTGAGGGAGCCCCACCTCCTTCAAACCCTGGCTCCGCCCACCCAGAGCTCATGTGCATCCCAGGCATAGACTACAGCATGATTCTAAACCCCGCCCCCACGCCGGCGCATACCTTCTACACCTGTGTGAAGGATGTGACCCCCGGCGGAGCGCTGCACCTGGTGCCCTGTCTGCCCGACGCTCTGAAGAACACACCCTACCTGCACTTCACAGACGACTGCGCAGACAAGAGCAGCCAGCTGGCGGCGCTGCTGGAGAAGCAGATGGAGGCGCTGTTGAGCTCAAGCGACTCGGACCCCAGCGCAGCTGCCCTGCCTTTGCTACCTCACTCATCAGACACGAACTGAGTGCAAACCTGGAGCTAACACACATGCGACGTACAACCACACACACACAAACACAGTCGGCGAGTCACGCAGTCTGTGCTGGATTGTCTCGATAGGAAACATGACTGGTGTTTCTGTTCAGAACGAGCGCATTCACTGCCTGATTCACAGCACAAGCATATTTATTCACTGCACTCAGCGTGTCAGATCAAAGCAGGAGCTTCGCATCAGTGTACTTGAACTATATTTGTGACCCTGGACCACAAAACCAATCATAAGGGTCAATTTTTTTAAATTGAGATTTATACATCATCTGAATAAATGATATTTCCATTGATGTATGGTTTGTTATGATAGGACAATATTTGTCTGAGATACAACTATTTGAAAATCTGGAATCTGAGGGAGCAAAAAAATCTAAATATTGAGAAAATCTCCTTTAAAGTTGTTCAAATGAAGTTCTTAGCAATGCATATTACTAATCAAAAATGAAGTTTTGATATATTTACGGTAGGACATTTACAAAATATCTTCCTGGAACATGATCTTTAATTAATATCCTAATGATTTTTGACATAAAACAAAAATGGATAAATTTGACCCATACAATTGTTGGCTATTCATAGCTTTCAGTCATGTGACCGGCTCGACGACTTGGAGGGCAAAACATCCATAGAACTGCAGAACAAGCCTCAATTTTCCATCTGTTTCCCAGCCGCAAATATTTAGATCACCTCTCAAAAGAATAAAACAAAGGTATGTGAACAAATAAAAGTTTTGACAATTTGCAATCCATATTAAACACCCAATATTTCAATCAATAAACAGTGACAAAACGTAAAAACACTTAAAGTGCCTTAATATATTTAAAACGGTAATATTAAAAGATCAAATTCAGTATTCACCATAATAATGATGCTTAGTTTACATAAACCAGCAGATGAGGCCGGAGTATGAACGCAATCCGCTTAACGGTTCAGTGTTTTCCTTCTAATGGAAAACCATTTAATGTGAGACTTTGCATGTTGTGTTTATATTCTGGTTTCATCTGCTTGCCTGTACAAAATTACTGATCACATCAATAAGATATTAACTGAATTTTGCCTTCTAATATCTGCATTTTACTACAATAATGCAATATGTGTAAAAAATAGCTGGCGGTCAGTGGAGCAAAGCTTGGTTTTGTCCTCCAGGTGTGCATAAGAGTTGACGTCATGTGAAAACTATCATTTGCTACAAATATACCTGTGCTATGACTGGTTTTGTGCTCCAGGGTCACATTTATTGAATTAAGTCTCCAAAAATTTGTAGTTTTGATATGAATTAGAGAAAGTCATGTCAATTATTTACCGCTACCATTCAGATGCATATTTCCTCCTTGTGTAAATAAGATTTTACAGGCAGTTGAGGTTGTAATACTTATCAATGACTCACTTCTGATCACCTTTTCTGATCAAATGAAATAGTCGCTGTAGTTACTGGAGGTGTAGCGGTACACAATCATGACGGTTCGGTATGGTTTTGGTACAGCAGGGGGGAAAAATACTTTTTTTCTTCCTGAGGTAAATGAAATGCTACGTGATATTTAGTTTTGACGTCTTTCCGCGGTTGAAGCCCTGATTGAGCGATTGCATGAGGCATGAGATGTTCATTCATGTTTATTTTGCGTTAAAACCAGCAGTAAATAGAAAGGGATGATTGCGCCACATCAAAGAGCGTCCAAACGACTGAAATGAGGAAAACGTGTTTCTTTAATGGACAGAAGGAAGAATAGAGAAGTAAATGATCACTGCAGGAACACATCTCACACACGGCTCAGTGTACAGTGGAGAAACATACAGCTTTATTTTAATAAAGACAGGCCGTTGTGCATCACTGTCCTCATGTTGTAGTTTAACCCTCTGGTGTTGTTTGGTCATTTTAGACCGAAAAAAACGTTTGGAAATTTCAAAAATCGCTATTTAATCAGAATGGTACGAAATTTGTAGACTTGGTCTCTATGTGACCCTCTCCAAAAAATCATGGACTTGATTCGGAAAAGCTTAATGGTCATTAAAAAAAATTCCACTTGTGTTGTTCACGGTCAAAAATGACCACCATTGGAAATGAATGGGAAATAGGCAAAAATATGAAAATACAAAAATGTTTTTGTGTGTACAATCTACAAATCAGCCACAATGCAGAAAAAATGTGCACAGCAATGAAAACTTAATCGATTAAGCCTGAAAACACTGCTCAGTAATTAAGGAATGCACAGCACTGAATATATATACGGCTCTACAGCCATCGAACGGCTACACCGAGGAATTACAGGGCATTTTCTTCATTTTTCCTCAAGGTGGAACAAATCTGCCTTAATTCAATGAATTTTAAATACTTTTGCTCTATTTTTAATTTAAATACTTTTTTTTTTAACGTTATACAGAAAATAGTCCATAATTTAGA
>NC_136736.1:35522500-35542500 GCF_936440315.1 Barbus barbus | reverse complement strand
CTGAAAGAGTGTGTGGTGTTTTTGTGGTTTAAACACACACACACACACACTCTTACTCACACACACTCACACTCACACTACACACACACACACACTCTTACTCACACACACACACACACACACACACTCACAGACACACACACTCACACACACACACACACACAGGGCTTCACTGATGTAATAAACATTTTTGTGTAAATCATTTCTTAAAGCACTCACATAAACTCTGTGTGTGTGTGTGTGCAAAGGTTTTTTTTTTTTACCTTAAGCAAGTTTCAAATAATCTTCTGACACATTTGTGAAGGCCCTTGTGTAAAAGGTCAAATAAAAGATTATACAATGATAACTGATAAAAGAAAGCAGTAAGAAGCATGAGAGCAGAATGTGTGTGATTTCTTTATAGAATTATATGTCAACTCTTACAGACAAATTAGGCAATGTGTAGAAATAATAAATCATAACAGGAGACATCCTTCTTGTTTCATTAGACACACAATCTATAGTGACATAAATAGCCATTTTGCCACGAGGTGTTGTAGGGTGGTTCCTGGCGCGTGAGATCCAAACATGTAAAATCCTCCTCCAAATACTACTGCTTTATCAGATTTATTCATCACACAGCTCGTACAGGTCATCTTAACTCAAAGTTCCTCTGCACAATGCACATAAAATCCTATCGGATGCCTTCACATATTTACCTCCAAACACGGTCGAAAAATGTTGTGCTTCCCTCTAATTACACGCCTGACTTTCTTACTCTTTACCTGCTTATATACTCAATAAGGCCCACTCCACCCAGTGGTCTACAACAGAATTACAGGAGACATAATGGCTCTTACACAGTCTTTCCATTCAAACACTAGAAACTGACAGTATTTCACCTCTGTGTGCCTTAAAATACAAATACCGTGTCTTTACAGAACCAGCCACTTGGAGCAAATATTTTTCATCTAAAAATGTTTTTCTCTAAAAAAGAAAAAAAAAAGAAATGATGTTAAACTATTATAAGGGATGTTTATGAGATTTTAAACAACAATTTCATATTTTTTTGTGAAAGTAGTTCATAAACAGAGTTGGTCTTTAAGTATCAGAAGCGCTGTTACTCTACGTTGGTAACAGAGTTTGATGGTCATTTTTTATTTTTTAACCAAATTGTTCCAAAAGTTCCCACAATGATACGTGATGGAAAAAATAAACTGACTAATTCGGACAAGAAATCAGGATTTTCAGCAGTATAAGACAGTATAAGATAAAAAATATTATATTGTAATGGCCTGTATTATCTTGTGGTCCATGACAAGGAGTTACAGTTTAGTCTGTTAAAAAAGATCCAAAATAATGATTTGGACACCAAATCCTATAATCCTGCAATATTAGAATCACCTAACACTGGTCTGAACAAACAGATTCACCAAAGATAGTGTTTTATTTGTACTGCTCGAGTTAAGAGCATGCGTTACGGTCTTTTAGAATAGGTTTCTATTAGAAACGCTTGACCTGTTCACCTGTATATAGTGTTCATCATCAGTAAGGTGTGTGGTGAGTTTGGTCTTTTACAGCTTGTTTCAGCTGCTTTACACACTTTTCCAAAACTTTGCTTCTTTTTTTCAAAACTTTACACACAAATCCAACAATTACACACAAAATGCAAAATACCTCACATCTCTTGCAAAATGAAGCACTGCATTCAAAATATCACAAACAAAGTGTTTTATGAAACGGAGTCAAAGGCTGAGAATCAGTGTCTGGTTTTGTAGATTTGGTGTGTCAGCTTTCAGAAACTGTGTGACAAGGAAAGATTTAGTGTGGAAACAGCTGAAAAACACTAATATGATAAACCTGCCCCCAGCTGAGAGGAATAGGTCTCTAGCGCCACCTCGCGACTAACAGAGATACAACACCAAATATATCAAATCAGTGTCCACAGATAAAGAAGCCGGTAAAACACGGACATATAGAGAAACACAGCATTTATTCATTTGATTAGCTGTGAATGATCACACCATAAATCAGCCATAATATAATATAATATAATATAATATACTATAATATAATATAATATAATATAATATAATATAATATAATATACTATAATATAATATAATATAATATAATATAATATACTATAATATAATATAATATAATATACTATAATATAATATAATATAATATACTATAATATAATATAATATAATATAATATACTATAATATAATATAATATACTATAATATACTATAATATAATATACTATAATATAATATAATATAATATAATATAATATACTATAATATAATATAATATACTATAATATAATATAATATACTATAATATAATATAATATACTATAATATAATATAATATAATATAATATAATATACTATAATATAATATAATATACTATAATATAATATAATATACTATAATATAATATAATATACTATAATATAATATAATATAATATAATATAATATACTATAATATAATATAATATACTATAATATAATATAATATACTATAATATAATATAATATACTATAATATACTATAATATAATATACTATAATATAATATAATATAATATAATATAATATAATATACTATAATATAATATAATATACTATAATATAATATACTATAATATAATATACTATAATATAATATAATATAATATAATATAATATACTATAATATAATATAATATACTATAATATAATATAATATACTATAATATACTATAATATAATATAATATACTATAATATAATATAATATACTATAATATAATATAATATACTATAATATAATATAATATACTATAATATAATATAATATAATATAATATAATATAATATAATATAATATAATATAATATAATATAATATAATATAATATAATATAATTAGGGCTGTCAAACGATTAATCGCATCCAAAATAATAGTTTTTGTTTACAGAATATATTTGTGTGTACTGTGTATATTTATTATGAATATATAAATGCACACGCATGCATGTATATATTTAAGAAAAATGTTATGTTTATATATTAAATATATATATATATAAATTAAAATAAATGAATATAAATATATACATGTAAATACGTGTAAATATGTTCAAAATATATATACTGTATGTGTAATAAATATACACAGTACACACAAAACTTTATTTTGGATGCGATTTATTGTGATTAATTGTTTGATTATTACACTGCAAAAAAATATTTTCTTCCTTAGTATTTATGTCTTGTGTTCCAGTATAAATACCTAAAAACTCTTGAATTAAGATGCGTTTACTTGACAAGTAAAATGACTCAAGATATTGTGTCTTGTTTTCTGAAAAAATTATCCAAATTTTGTTAGTTTTTGCTTAAAACAAGTACAACTATCTGCCAATGGGGTAAGAAAAATAATCTCAATTCAAAGCATAAACAAGATTCTTTTTCTTACCCCAATGGCAATTATTTTTGCTTGTTTATATAATATATAATATAATGCATGACAAACCCTACTGTTTGAGCCACAGGAGGTACTTTTGCATTTTGTTTTTTAAGTTTTTAGGTTTTTATCTTTCTGACAGCTGGATAAATGTTGTTTTTGTCACAAACAGAAGGCTTTTTAGCATGTAAGCAGTTGAGAAAACTAATTATGAGATTGAGATGAAAACTAATTTTGGGTTGGGTTGATTAGTTTGAATTAAACTGAAGTCATCGTCAGAAATCAGGCACGGATCATTTATTTCCACATAGGAATGTTGCCAGGATCAGAACTAAAAATGTCCTCTGAGTCTGTGTCAGTGTTCTGTGTTTTCACAGAGTTGATGACCAGCAGACTGTTATATCGTCATGATAAGAGCTCCGGCCCTTTAAGAGCCCCTGGGGCCGTCAGACCCCTCTGATGTCACGTGGGCGGCCCCGGGGCTCTAAGTTTCGAGTCCAAACACACAGACGGACCTCAGAGCCTCTTGAGACGGAGCCCGACGGCCGCAGACGATCAGGTCAGCAGAAACTCTGACAGACGCTGATAGAGATCACATCCAGGCTGAGCGGGGTCAGTGAGCATTGTTCTGTAGCTCCTTACACACTTACACTGTCATACATGTGTGTGCGCGTGTGTGTGTGTGTGTGTGAGTGTGTGTGTGTGTGTGTGTGTGTGCGCGTGAGTGTGTGTGTGTGTGTGTGTGTGTGTGTGTGTGTGTGAGTGTGTGTGTGTGTGTGTGTGTGTGTGTGCGCGTGAGTGTGTGTGTGTGTGTGTGTGTGTGTGTGTGTGTGTGTGTGTGTGTGTGTGTGTGTGTGTGTGTGTGTGTGCGCGTGAGTGTGTGTGTGTGTGTGTGTGTGTGTGTGTGTGTGTGTGTGTGTGTGTGTGTGTGTGTGTGTGTGTGTGTGTGTGTGTGTGTGTGTGTGTGTGTGTGTGTGTGTGAGAGTGTGTGTGACCTCCCTGTTCCAGAAGAATCTCTGCAGCTGTCACTCTCTATATATAGTCACTCATTCTCAGACACACACACACACACACACACACAGGCAGGCAGATGTATAACCTGTTGTTGTTGTTGTTGTCATCAAATATGTGTTGTTTTTTATCATGTTGTGTGTTTCCAGCAGTGCTGGGAAGGTTACTTTGTAAATGTAATAGGTTACAGATTACAAGTTACCCGATCAAACATGTCATGATTTCAATACTATTTCAATTACTTTATTAAAGTAATGTAACTGATTACTTTTTGATTACATTTCTACATTTCTAACGAATGTTTTCAGCTGTTAATCATGTAAAGCAGGCAGGTTTGATCTCACAATAGAACTCAACACTGATTACTGCCAAAATCCTTCATCACTTGAAATATTATAATCATTCAAGTTTAAAGCACAGCCACCACAAAATCAGACTTTAGCTCCTGTTTTGACTTTGAGATCATTCTGAGGTTAAATTCTGATTTAAAACCATAACAAGAAATAGTTGAATAGCTCTGATACTGGTTTTGAAATCAAATCTTTGCACAGTTATGACTGGAAACACTGGCATCTAACAATGCTTTGGAAAAAACAGTAATCTTAAATAAATGAAAGGAAATAAATCAGTTATTGAATAAGCGTGTGTCCTAAACTCCTGAAATATTGGTGTCTCATATTTTAAAGCAGTCGATGCAATTTGGGAAAGAAATCAATCAAATATGTATGTGTGTGTGATAATATTCAGATGTAACCTCTTTTCTAATCTTTAACATTTTCATAAGTAACTGTAATTTAATTACACATTTTTAATAATAGATTACAGTTACATTTATTTTGTAATTAAATGACGTAATTCCGTTACATGTAACTAGTTACTCCTTGGTTTTCAGTGGTTCCTTGATAAACTATCACTGATCAGCAGTCCAACATCTTCAGCTCGTCTTTGTTTCAGAACTTGGTAACAAGTTTAGTTTAGTTTGAGATAATTAATTCCTGTTAGATTTGTGTGTGTTACAGAGAGAACTGTGTGTTGTGTTTTGCAACAAGTGTTTTATGAAATTGAAAACTGAGTCAAAGGCTGAGAATCAGTGTCTGGTTTTGCAGATTTGGTGTGTCAGCTTTCAGAAACTGTGTGACAAGGAAAGATTGATTGTGTAAGCAGCTGAATTCTGTCTCTCTGTCTGCAGATGATGGCAGAGGATCAGCAGGTTCCTGATGAAGCGGCACGTGTTAAAGACGTTCAGTCGCATTACTTGCGCTGTCCTTCTCCCAGGTCTGTTATCATCTGATAGCAGAACACTGTTAAACGCTGCGGTGATGATGCTGAAGTGTGTTTGATCTCACACAGCTTCTCCATGACGTCCGATCGCTTCTCCTCTGTGTCGGACCGTTTCTCCATGATCTCCGGCTCTGACGCTGAGAGCATCTTCATGGAGCCGATCCATCTGTCCTCCTCCATCGCTGCCAAGAAGATCATCAGTGAAGGTCTGTGAATCAAGCCCTCGTTTAGCAGAGATCAGATCTGCTTCATTCACATCTTCTCAACAGACACAATCGGTGCAGGATTTACTTTGAAACATTTTCACTCGGAAATTTCACAAATACTATGAAAACTATGGACACTGTTTCTGTTACAGTATAGAAACAAATAAATATAAAAGGCACTTGCAACTTTTTATCTGAAAAATCTGAAAAAATTTATTGCCTTTCAAGTCTAAGTTTTCTCAGCTTTTTTTTTTACAGTGTAGTGTCAGTAAAGCCAGTCCTCACTAGCTCTAGTGCCGGTCAAACGTCTAATGTTGTGAATAGAGAGCAGTGTTGTGTGATTGACTCGGTGTCCCTCTGTCTGTTCTCAGAGCTGGGGTCCAGAGAGCTGCGGGCCCCGGTGGCCCCTGACAGCATGCAGGAGTCAGCCGAGCAGCTGATGGTGGAGGATCTGTACAACAGAGTGAAGGACATGATCGACGACCGCAGCCCCTACAACACGCCCTGTGTGCTGGACATCCAGAGAGCGCTGATCCAGGACCGACTGGAGGCGCCCTTCAACCCCGTCGACGAGGTCTGGCCCAACGTCTACATCGCAGAGAAGTGAGTCCACGAATATTAATATTTGTGACCCTAGACCACAAAACCAGTCATAAGAGTCCATGAAAGCTGAATAAATAATCTTTCCATTGATGTATGGTTTGTTATGATAGGACAATATTTGTCTGAGATACAACTATTTGAAAATCTGGAATCTGAGGAAGCAAAAAAATCTAAATATTGAGAAAATCTCCTTTAAAGTTGTTCAAATGAAGTTCTTAGCAATGCATATTACTAATCAAAAATGAAGTTTTGATATATTTACGGTAGGAAATTTACTAAATATCTTCATGGAACATGATCTTAATATCCTAATGATTTTTGTCATAAAAGAGAAATGTATAACTTTGACCCATACAATGTATTGTTGTCTATTGCTACAAATATAGCTGAAGCTGGAACTTTGCTCTAATCAGGTCTTGAAAGGGTCGGAAAAGTCTCAGTTCATCCTTCCACAAATTAAGGCCTAAAGAGGTGTTAAATCAGAGCAGAACATCTTACATTCACAAAGTCAAATGTTGAACATATTGCATAAAATGAGTATCTTCCTCAGTGTTTTGTCTTGTTTTCCAGTGCAAATTTCTAAGGATTCTTCAAGCAAGATACATTTACTGCAGATGCAAAATGAACACATTAGAGGGTTACTCCACCCCAAAATGAAACTTTTGTCATTAATCACTTACCCCCATGTCGTTCCAAACCCGTAAAAGCTTCGTTCGTCCTCGGAACACAATTTAAGATATTGTGTTGAAAACGAACTGACACTTATGTCTGGTTTTGTGCTCCAGGGTCACATATTGTAGTGTTTGTGAGCAGAGACTCTAATTTTTAATTCTTTTGGAGATCTGGAGATCTGTTGGAAGTTGTATTTTCAAACTTTGAAAGTTGCTTATATGAGACTCTTGTATTTAGAAAACATACTGACATTTTGTGTTACATTTACTTTATTCCTGGAGTTTTCTTCACTCAGGCTTAATAAGTCTTATATAATGCATGGGTAATAGTCGTGATGAGTGTTTATTACTGTTCTGTGCTGCAGGTCGGTGGCGGTGAATAAAGGCCGTCTCAAACGCTTGGGCATCACTCATGTGCTGAACGCCGCTCACGCCACCGGCGTCTACACCGGCCAGGGGTTTTACCAGGGCATGAACATCAGCTATATGGGCATCGAGGTGGATGATTTCCCAGACGCAGACATCTCTCCTCACTTCCGCATGTGTGCCGAGTTTATGGACGACGCTTTGCTGACACACAGAGGTGAGAAAACCTTCTTCTGTCGAGGGAGAGTCCGCTTAAAATGACTTCTTTCTGACATATTTTTCTTTAGAGAAACTAAGCATTTGGTACATAAATAATACATTGTAGGATAAGACTAATAATCCAAGACTAATGTTCGGGAAAGTTACATTTAAAAGTAATGCATTACAATATTACAAAAAAGTAACTAATTATGTAGTTATTTTTATAGAAAGTAATGCGTTATGTTACTTTTGAGTTACTTTTTAAATCTGGGCAGGGTTTGCTTATTTGTTTTTAAAATAAAAACAAAAGTTTGTGAATAAATTAAATTAATTTAAAATAAATTTATTTAAAATAAATGATATTTGTCTTATTTATCATATTTAATTATTGCAGGTTTGTATAATATTCTGAGTTTGTATTTGTCTGTTTTTATTGATTTTGAGGAACACTGAATGTGTTTTAGTGCAGGTGAGATGAGTAAATACATGTAGATATTTAGTCTTGAACTACAGTAAGATCATGTTGATATTTAGTCTAGAACTACAGTAAGATCATGTTGATATTTAGTCTAGAACTACAGTAAGATCATGTTGATATTTAGTCTAGATCTACAGTAAGATCATGTTGATATTTAGTCTAGAACTACAGTAAGATCATGTTGATATTTAGTCTTGAACTACAGTAAGATCATGTTGATATTTAGTCTAGATCTACAGTAAGATCATGTTGATATTTAGTCTAGAACTACAGTAAGATCATGTTGATATTTAGTCTAGAACTACAGTAAGATCATGTAGATATTTAGTCTAGAACTACAGTAAGATCATGATGATATTTAGTCTACAACTACAGTAAGATCATGTAGATATTTAGTCTAGATCTACAGTAAGATCATGTAGATATTTAGTCTAGAACTACAGTAAGATCATGTTGATATTTAGTCTAGAACTACAGTAAGATCATGTTGATATTTAGTCTAGAACTACAGTAAGATCATGATGATATTTAGTCTAGAACTACAGTAAGATCATGATGATATTTAGTCTAGAACTACAGTAAGATCATGTTGATATTTAGTCTAGAACTACAGTAAGATCATGATGATATTTAGTCTAGAACTACAGTAAGATCATGATGATATTTAGTCTAGAACTACAGTAAGATCATGATGATATTTAGTCTAGAACTACAGTAAGATCATGTTGATATTTAGTCTAGAACTACAGTAAGATCATGATGATATTTAGTCTAGAACTACAGTAAGATCATGTAGATATTTAGTCTAGAACTACAGTAAGATCATGTTGATATTTAGTCTAGATCTACAGTAAGATCATGTAGATATTTAGTCTAGAACTACAGTAAGATCATGTTGATATTTAGTCTAGAACTACAGTAAGATCATGATGATATTTAGTCTAGAACTACAGTAAGAGCATGATGATATTTAGTCTAGAACTACAGTAAGATCATGATGATATTTAGTCTAGAACTACAGTAAGATCATGTTGATATTTAGTCTAGAACTACAGTAAGATCATGATGATATTTAGTCTAGAACTACAGTAAGATCATGATGATATTTAGTCTAGAACTACAGTAAGATCATGTTGATATTTAGTCTAGAACTACAGTAAGATCATGATGATATTTAGTCTAGAACTATAGTAAGATCATGTAGATATTTAGTCTAGAACTACAGTAAGATCATGTAGATATTTAGTCTAGAACTACAGTAAGATCATGTAGATATTTAGTCTAGAACTACAGTAAGATCATGTTGATATTTAGTCTAGAACTACAGTAAGATCATGTTGATATTTAGTCTAGAACTACAGTAAGATCATGTAGATATTTAGTCTAGAACTACAGTAAGATCATGTAGATATTTAGTCTAGAACTACAGTAAGATCATGTTGATATTTAGAACTACAGTAAGATCATGTAGATATTTAGTCTAGAACTACAGTAAGATCATGTTGATATTTAGTCTAGAACTACAGTAAGATCATGTTGATATTTAGTCTAGAACTACAGTAAGATCATGTAGATATTTAGTCTAGAACTACAGTAAGATCATGTAGATATTTAGTCTAGAACTACAGTAAGATCATGATGATATTTAGTCTAGAACTACAGTAAGATCATGATGATATTTAGTCTAGAACTACAGTAAGATCATGATGATATTTAGTCTAGATCTACAGTAAGATCATGTTGATATTTAGTCTAGAACTACAGTAAGATCATGTAGATATTTAGTCTAGAACTACAGTAAGATCATGTAGATATTTAGTCTAGAACTACAGTAAGATCATGTAGATATTTAGTCTAGAACTACAGTAAGATCATGTTGATATTTAGTCTAGAACTACAGTAAGATCATGTTGATATTTAGTCTAGAACTACAGTAAGATCATGTTGATATTTAGTCTAGAACTACAGTAAGATCATGTTGATATTTAGTCTAGAACTACAGTAAGATCATGTAGATATTTAGTCTAGAACTACAGTAAGATCATGATGATATTTAGTCTACAACTACAGTAAGATCATGTAGATATTTAGTCTAGATCTACAGTAAGATCATGTAGATATTTAGTCTAGAACTACAGTAAGATCATGTTGATATTTAGTCTAGAACTACAGTAAGATCATGTTGATATTTAGTCTAGAACTACAGTAAGATCATGATGATATTTAGTCTAGAACTACAGTAAGATCATGATGATATTTAGTCTAGAACTACAGTAAGATCATGTTGATATTTAGTCTAGAACTACAGTAAGATCATGATGATATTTAGTCTAGAACTACAGTAAGATCATGATGATATTTAGTCTAGAACTACAGTAAGATCATGATGATATTTAGTCTAGAACTACAGTAAGATCATGTTGATATTTAGTCTAGAACTACAGTAAGATCATGATGATATTTAGTCTAGAACTACAGTAAGATCATGTAGATATTTAGTCTAGAACTACAGTAAGATCATGTTGATATTTAGTCTAGATCTACAGTAAGATCATGTAGATATTTAGTCTAGAACTACAGTAAGATCATGTTGATATTTAGTCTAGAACTACAGTAAGATCATGATGATATTTAGTCTAGAACTACAGTAAGAGCATGATGATATTTAGTCTAGAACTACAGTAAGATCATGATGATATTTAGTCTAGAACTACAGTAAGATCATGTTGATATTTAGTCTAGAACTACAGTAAGATCATGATGATATTTAGTCTAGAACTACAGTAAGATCATGATGATATTTAGTCTAGAACTACAGTAAGATCATGTTGATATTTAGTCTAGAACTACAGTAAGATCATGATGATATTTAGTCTAGAACTACAGTAAGATCATGTAGATATTTAGTCTAGAACTACAGTAAGATCATACAGTAAGATCATGTAGATATTTAGTCTAGAACTACAGTAAGATCATGTAGATATTTAGTCTAGAACTACAGTAAGATCATGTAGATATTTAGTCTAGAACTACAGTAAGATCATGTTGATATTTAGTCTAGAACTACAGTAAGATCATGTTGATATTTAGTCTAGAACTACAGTAAGATCATGTAGATATTTAGAACTACAGTAAGATCATGTAGATATTTAGTCTAGAACTACAGTAAGATCATGTTGATATTTAGTCTAGAACTACAGTAAGATCATGTTGATATTTAGTCTAGAACTACAGTAAGATCATGTAGATATTTAGTCTAGAACTACAGTAAGATCATGTAGATATTTAGTCTAGAACTACAGTAAGATCATGTTGATATTTAGAACTACAGTAAGATCATGTAGATATTTAGTCTAGAACTACAGTAAGATCATGTTGATATTTAGTCTAGAACTACAGTAAGATCATGTTGATATTTAGTCTAGAACTACAGTAAGATCATGTAGATATTTAGTCTAGAACTACAGTAAGATCATGTAGATATTTAGTCTAGAACTACAGTAAGATCATGATGATATTTAGTCTAGAACTACAGTAAGATCATGATGATATTTAGTCTAGAACTACAGTAAGATCATGATGATATTTAGTCTAGATCTACAGTAAGATCATGTTGATATTTAGTCTAGAACTACAGTAAGATCATGTAGATATTTAGTCTAGAACTACAGTAAGATCATGTAGATATTTAGTCTAGAACTACAGTAAGATCATGTAGATATTTAGTCTAGAACTACAGTAAGATCATGTTGATATTTAGTCTAGAACTACAGTAAGATCATGTTGATATTTAGTCTAGAACTACAGTAAGATCATGTTGATATTTAGTCTAGAACTACAGTAAGATCATGTTGATATTTAGTCTAGAACTACAGTAAGATCATGTAGATATTTAGTCTAGAACTACAGTAAGATCATGATGATATTTAGTCTACAACTACAGTAAGATCATGTAGATATTTAGTCTAGATCTACAGTAAGATCATGTAGATATTTAGTCTAGAACTACAGTAAGATCATGTTGATATTTAGTCTAGAACTACAGTAAGATCATGTTGATATTTAGTCTAGAACTACAGTAAGATCATGATGATATTTAGTCTAGAACTACAGTAAGATCATGATGATATTTAGTCTAGAACTACAGTAAGATCATGTTGATATTTAGTCTAGAACTACAGTAAGATCATGATGATATTTAGTCTAGAACTACAGTAAGATCATGATGATATTTAGTCTAGAACTACAGTAAGATCATGATGATATTTAGTCTAGAACTACAGTAAGATCATGTTGATATTTAGTCTAGAACTACAGTAAGATCATGATGATATTTAGTCTAGAACTACAGTAAGATCATGTAGATATTTAGTCTAGAACTACAGTAAGATCATGTTGATATTTAGTCTAGATCTACAGTAAGATCATGTAGATATTTAGTCTAGAACTACAGTAAGATCATGTTGATATTTAGTCTAGAACTACAGTAAGATCATGATGATATTTAGTCTAGAACTACAGTAAGAGCATGATGATATTTAGTCTAGAACTACAGTAAGATCATGATGATATTTAGTCTAGAACTACAGTAAGATCATGTTGATATTTAGTCTAGAACTACAGTAAGATCATGATGATATTTAGTCTAGAACTACAGTAAGATCATGATGATATTTAGTCTAGAACTACAGTAAGATCATGTTGATATTTAGTCTAGAACTACAGTAAGATCATGATGATATTTAGTCTAGAACTACAGTAAGATCATGTAGATATTTAGTCTAGAACTACAGTAAGATCATACAGTAAGATCATGTAGATATTTAGTCTAGAACTACAGTAAGATCATGTAGATATTTAGTCTAGAACTACAGTAAGATCATGTAGATATTTAGTCTAGAACTACAGTAAGATCATGTTGATATTTAGTCTAGAACTACAGTAAGATCATGTTGATATTTAGTCTAGAACTACAGTAAGATCATGATGATATTTAGTCTAGAACTACAGTAAGATCATGATGATATTTAGTCTAGAACTACAGTAAGATCATGATGATATTTAGTCTAGAACTACAGTAAGATCATGTTGATATTTAGTCTAGAACTACAGTAAGATCATGATGATATTTAGTCTAGAACTACAGTAAGATCATGTAGATATTTAGTCTAGAACTACAGTAAGATCATGTTGATATTTAGTCTAGATCTACAGTAAGATCATGTAGATATTTAGTCTAGAACTACAGTAAGATCATGTTGATATTTAGTCTAGAACTACAGTAAGATCATGATGATATTTAGTCTAGAACTACAGTAAGAGCATGATGATATTTAGTCTAGAACTACAGTAAGATCATGATGATATTTAGTCTAGAACTACAGTAAGATCATGTTGATATTTAGTCTAGAACTACAGTAAGATCATGATGATATTTAGTCTAGAACTACAGTAAGATCATGATGATATTTAGTCTAGAACTACAGTAAGATCATGTTGATATTTAGTCTAGAACTACAGTAAGATCATGATGATATTTAGTCTAGAACTACAGTAAGATCATGTAGATATTTAGTCTAGAACTACAGTAAGATCATACAGTAAGATCATGTAGATATTTAGTCTAGAACTACAGTAAGATCATGTAGATATTTAGTCTAGAACTACAGTAAGATCATGTAGATATTTAGTCTAGAACTACAGTAAGATCATGTTGATATTTAGTCTAGAACTACAGTAAGATCATGTAGATATTTAGTCTAGAACTACAGTAAGATCATGTTGATATTTAGAACTACAGTAAGATCATGTAGATATTTAGTCTAGAACTACAGTAAGATCATGTTGATATTTAGTCTAGAACTACAGTAAGATCATGTTGATATTTAGTCTAGAACTACATTAAGATCATGTAGATATTTAGTCTAGAACTACAGTAAGATCATGTAGATATTTAGTCTAGAACTACAGTAAGATCATGATGATATTTAGTCTAGAACTACAGTAAGATCATGATGATATTTAGTCTAGAACTATAGTAAGATCATGATGATATTTAGTCTAGATCTACAGTAAGATCATGTTGATATTTAGTCTAGAACTACAGTAAGATCATGTAGATATTTAGTCTAGAACTACAGTAAGATCATGTAGATATTTAGTCTAGAACTACAGTAAGATCATGTAGATATTTAGTCTAGAACTACAGTAAGATCATGTTGATATTTAGTCTAGAACTACAGTAAGATCATGTTGATATTTAGTCTAGAACTACAGTAAGATCATGTTGATATTTAGTCTAGAACTACAGTAAGATCATGTTGATATTTAGTCTAGAACTACAGTAAGATCATGTAGATATTTAGTCTAGAACTACAGTAAGATCATGATGATATTTAGTCTAGAACTACAGTAAGATCATGTAGATATTTAGTCTAGAACTACAGTAAGATCATGTAGATATTTAGTCTAGAACTACAGTAAGATCATGATGATATTTAGTCTAGAACTACAGTAAGATCATGTAGATATACACACACAGCAGTGAACACACACACAGCAGTGAACACACACAGCAGTGAACACACACACACACACACCGTGAACACACACACACACACACACACACACACACACACACACAGCAGTGAACACACACACACACCGTGAACACACACACACACACACACACACACACAGCAGTGAACACACACACACACAGCAGTGAACACACACACACACACACCGTGAACACACACACACACACAGCAGTGAACACACACACACCGTGAACACACACACACACACACAGCAGTGAACACACACACACACACAGCAGTGAACACACACACACCGTGAACACACACACACACACACAGCAGTGAACACACACACACACACAGCAGTGAACACACACACACCGTGAACACACACACACACACACACACAGCAGTGAACACACACACACACACACAGCAGTGAACACACACACACACACAGCAGTGAACACACACACCGTGAACACACACCCGGAGCAGTGGGCATTTATGCTGCGGCGCCCGGGGAGCAGTTGGGGGTTCGGTGTCTTGCTCAAGGGCACCTCAGTCGTGGTATTGAGGGTGGAGAGAGCGCTGGACATTCACTCCCCCCACCTACAATCCCTGCCGGCCCGAGACTCAAACCCACAACCTTTGGATTACGAGTCCGACTCTATAACCATTAGGCCACGACGTCCCCACTACTTGTAATGCATTAACCCCAACACTGCCTATAAGCGACAGTCATAGATAAATAAAGTTCAGATAGCGAATTAACTCAGTGGCCTGGACTCTGTCGTGTCTCACTCACTTATTTTTAGAGTTAGTGACACAGATAGATAGGAACCTGTTCACAATCTGAATCAAGGAGAGCGTCACACTGACATGAGCTAGCAGTGAAGAAAGCACTCGTTATAGAAGACAGAAGTATTAGTTTAGCATCGGTCCTCTTTCATTTAGTCTTCTCTACACCCGATTTTGTTTTTTATAAAATAATCATATAGATGCAAACTTTCAAAAACAGAACTGCTCATAATACTTAATTTCACATAACGTAGATTTGATCTGACATTAGACTCCAGTTATTCCTCTCTAGACATTATTATCTGATCCAGGGCCAGTGAACCCAGAGCTCAACCTCTAGACATCACACAAAAACCATTTAGGTCATATTCACAAGTCCAAAGTTACAGCTTCTAAACCAGCTTTTATTGTATTTTGCTCTGAATTAAAAGGTTTAGCTGAATCCCTGTTTAAATTAAAAAGAAACCAAAAAGCAGTTAAAACATATCAGACTTTAAATAAGATTAGAGAGTCATCTGTAAATAGAGATGCAAGGTTTACATGATTTATTTTTTTCTATCCCCCCACTTGAGATAAAAGGAAATGTAATATATATATATATATATACACACACACACACACACACACAGATATATATATATATATATATACACACACACACACACACACACAGATATATATATATATATATATACACACACACACACACACAGATATATATATATATATATATACACACACACACACACACACACAGATATATATATATATATATATATATATATATATATTTGTATTTATGTATTTATTTATATTTAATTTGGATGTTTTCTTTGTTTTTTCTCTATATGTTGATTGTTTTTACTCACTGGTAATTCACTGTTAATAAAAACAAAACAAAAAAAGCATTTACTTACGCTCATGTCATTCCAAACCTGTATGAGTCCTGCTGAACACAAAGAAGATATTCAGCAGAATATTAGAGACTGACGGCCACAGTCAACATTCACTTTCATTGCACCTTTTTTCATACAATGACACTGAATGACTGTAGACGTCTCCATTCACCATCAGCTCTCGTTTTCCACAGAAGAAGGAAAGTCTTTGGGTTTGGAACAACAGGAGGGAGAGTAAATGATGAGACTACTGGATTTTTGGGCAAACTATCTATTTAGCGTTAGAATTTGAATTGCCATTTCAAAGTAAATCTTGTAACTGCATTTGGGATCAGACGTGGTTTAGAAGTTCTCCTCCTAGTTTTGACAGAAACAGTTCATCTGTCTCAGATCCACAAAGGGACTGTTTTCAAAGTTCACCCTGCTATTCAGTTTGTTTCGTACGAATGCTCTGTCTCCTCCTCATTCTGTTCCTCACATCAGGCTCCAGGAGAGAATTTGTGAAGGCTTGGCTCATGTATATTAATAAGGCCATGATGTGGATTGATAATCCAGAGCACTCAGTCGCATGACTTTATTAATATCAATTTTGTTGGCCGCAAGCCCTTTGGGAGAGTGCATGTACTTGATGTCAAGACATTACAGATTGTGTCAAACACTGCAAAAAATATTTTCTTCCTTAGTATTTATGTGTTGTTTTCTAGTATAAATATCTAAGAATTCTTGAATCAGGATGCATTTACTGGACAGGTAAAACGACTTAAGATATTTTGTCTTGTTTTTTGAAAATAATATCCAAATTTTAGTTTTTGCTTAAAAAGAGCCAAAATATCTGCCAATGGTGTAAGAAAAATAATCTTAATTCAGAGACTAAACAATTATTTTTCTTAACCCATTGGCAGATATTTTGGCTCTTTTTAAGCAAAAACTAACAAAATGTGGATATGTTTTCCAGAAAACGAGACATAATATCTCAAGTCATTTTACTTGTCAAGTAAATGCATCTTAATTCCAGAATTTGTAGATATTTATACTAGAAAACAAGACAAAAATACAAAGGAAGAAAATCATTTTTTGCAGTGAAGCAGCTTTACATTTAAGTTTCCATTAAAGATTTGCGCAAAACTTTAGCGATGTTTTATAAATGTTGATAAAGTTTTGCGAAATGACGGCGTTTCCATTAACCGATGTTATGTGAATAAAATGTAATTTTTTCCTCTCGCAATAAGTCATGGCAACGGATATTTGGTAGGGTTATGATGTGTTTCTTGGAAGTTATAGTACATTAGCTGCATTTCCATTACCCTTTAAAATTGCGCAAACTGAAATTGCAAATTGAAAAAAAAAAATTCACATTAACATGTCATATGCTGTGCGTACGTAAAAAGTAATTCTTCAATATACTATAACCTCTAAGAAACACCTCATACATGGCTGCTCTTAATTATGAGTGGATTTTCTTCCGCACTGCTTCTGTAAAGATACATACATACACCTCCTTCGATTAAATATAACAGCTAGTGCAGTTGCTGCGATATACATAACCCTACCAAAATACATCGCCATGACTTATCGCAAGAGTATTTTTTTGACTTATGACTTTTTACTCTTGCCATAAGTCATGGCGATGGATTTTGGTTGCATAACATCGGTTAATGGAAACACCGTCATTTCGCAATAGTTTATTAGCAACATTTATAAAATATCACAAAAAGTTTTACTTAAATCTGTAATGGAAACGCACCTAGTAAAGAATGATCAAATGACTTTTTACGTACGCCATGTGGCCTATAAATGTAGGAAGAAAGTTTTCCATTGCAGTTTTGCAAAATATTCCTTTTTCGAAATGACTGAAAAACCACCTCGTACAAGCGTAAAAACTTTTCTTCATTTTTACAAAATTGGCACGTTTCCAGTAGGTGTAGTTTCAATTCAAAATTTCAATTTGTGCAATTTGAAGGGTAATGGAAACGCAGCTAGTGTTAAACAGGAAAACAATGTGTCAATAATGCAGGAGGACAATGGTAAACAGTAACTTTTTCAGCTAAAGTCAGTTCAATGTTGATTCAGTCACCATTAGCTCAGTTCTCTTCTAATAGTGTCTGTGCAATTAAGTGCCAGAAATTAACATGGCATTTCCATTTTCAGTTTGTGTGACAAATATGATGAAGACATTACGTTAACCTGTAATGTCGATTTTTTTTCTTCCTCTTCATGTAGGCAAGGTGCTTGTGGACTCGATGATGGGCGTGAGCCGGTCAGCGGTGCTTGTCGCTGCTTATCTCATGATCTTCCAGAACATGAGCATCATGGAGGCCCTGCTGGAGATCCGGAAGAAACGTGCCATCAACCCCAATGAAGGGTTTATCAAGCAGCTGCGCCAACTCAACGAGACTCTAATGGAGGAACGAGATGAAGACGATGATGACACCCTCAGCCAGTGCTCTGTGATCGACACCCGCGCTCGTCTTGACGAGGAGGAGAGCATGTTTGGAGTCAAAGCCGAATCCATCATGGTGGACGAGGAGGAAGATAGTGGCAGCGTCATGAGTAGTGTCGCATCTTCGGCCGCCGCCACGGCTCTGAAAGCAGGACTTCTTGGTGGCACGAGCAAGCCCGACCTGGAGGTGACCGCTGACCACCCGGCGCTCCCTGGAAAAGACAGGGAAGATGAAGATGAGGATGTGGACAGCATGATAAGGGAGTGGCAGAAGCGCAACGAGAAGTATCAGAATGAGGACTGGTGGGAGGCGCAGCTGATGTGCGACGGGGAGGATGGCAAGTCCTTGCTGGGTGACGGGAAACCGCCGGCCGTACGACCCGAGGACCTGGAGAGCGTGACCAGTGAAGATGTGCGAATGGTGAAGGAACGCATCAGGCGTCATCCCTGTCGACCCGCTTCAGATGCAGGGTCCGCGACGAGCCACAGCAGCTTTTCTGATCTCTGGAAGCAGCGTCTGAAGGAGATCGAGGAGCAGGCCGCCGCACGATACCGACTCAAAGAGACCGAGGAGGACAGCGAAGCGAGCCAGAAAAGAATCAACGACGATGTCGAGAGCATCCTCTCGGACAGCAGCTCCATGTACAACTTCTGCAAGAAGAACAAGGAGAGCCTAACACCTCTGGAACGATGGAAGGTTAAGCGAATTCAGTTCGGATGGAACAAAAAAGACGAGAATGGAGAGCAAGCGGAGGCTAAGATGGAAGCTCCTGCTCCCTCACTGGAGGACGTCAACTTGATGGCTTATCAGACCTGGAAACTCAAGCAGCAGAAGAAGCATGGCGGCGAAGAGGACAAGGACGAAATTCTGAAGATGAGTCGAGCCGAGGACCCGGCCACGATCAAGAAAAGACAGCGACGCGAGGAGCTTCTGGAGCGCACGAGGAAGACGCTGGAGGAGAGCCAGTCGGTGTGCGGCTGGGAAACCGAGAGCGCTCTGAGCGGAAGCATCCCGCTGTCTGCTTTCTGTGCCGGAGCCTTTCCGTCTGCAAGCGATTCCGCCGGAGATG